>NC_056728.1:334575793-334882616 GCF_019279795.1 Protopterus annectens | reverse complement strand
TCCAAAACACACCGACACCCATTTTGCATACCCACGATCCCATGTCTGCAACCCTCGACAGTACCCCTTGCACACCCTTCCATGTGTGCGGAAATGGGATGTGAACGACGTGTATGGACGCAGCAGCCTGGGGAGTCCTATTCATATGTCCTGCATTTCATGGACGGTTGTCATCACCCTTGAAGACGCTTTGTGGTGCATATATCTACCTGTGCCGTAGTCACGGCTGTCACCTCTTCTGGTTCACACTATGCTGCCCACACTTACTTAAGGAGAAATTTTTGGGTCCTGCAATGGACACCGATGTGCATATGTAAAGTGTAGAACATGTTGGACTGTGTCCATTCGCCAGTGGGTTTGACTGCCGCTGTATGTTCCCCAGTCCCGGATGTCTGTCTGCCTACCCATATTATGTAGTGCTACAGAACCCGCGGTCCTTCCACAATTTACCCATATGGTGTTACTGTAGTACTGCAGGTTGGCAACTGCTTTAAGTAATCCTCAGAGGTACCATTGTGAACTATCCACCACTGTATTGTCATTATAACACAGCCGGTACATGTAGAACCTATTTATTCATGACAGTATGTTATTTATGTGTGGGAACGCCATATTTTAACCATAGTATGACCTTCCTAGTTGACGTTGTTGGTGTGCCATTAATATGTGTTCCACAGGTCGCCTGTATGTTCCGGCCGAAAGTGGAGGGGGTGATCCCCACATACTTCCTAGCACCTTGGCTGCTGTGTAGGCCTGGATTCGCACAGCAGGATGGATGTCTACGGGTGTGTCTACTGTTGTTTCCATCTGTATTTCCTGTGTTATGCCTTACTACGGCTGTGTGATTGCACCAGGTTTGCTATTATGGGTGCCATCTTGTCGGTACGCTTGTCCATCCTTGGGAAATGCCTACTGACACTGGTGTAGGGCTGTACCCATTTCACAGCTGCATGTAGCATTCTCCGATGGATGGTTGTCAGTACTGGTGGGTGGTAAGGCATGTTCTGTACCCACATCCCTCCCACGGGCGGACAATGGATCATCTGCCAATCATCTCCAACACCCATTTCTGCATACCCACGATCCCATGGCTGCAACCCTCGACAGTACCCATAGCAAATCCTCCATGTGTGCTGGAATGGGATGTGGACGCACATCTGTGGACTTGACAATCTGTGGATTTCTGTGCATATGTCCCGCATTTCATGGACAGTTGTCATCAACCTTGAACACGCTGGCGGTGCATATATGTAGCTGTGTCGTAGTCACGGCTGTAGTTCATCTTGGTCTTCCGCTTGCACCCAGTTGGCATTGCAAAAGGAAAATTTTTGGGTCCTACAATGGACACAAATGTGCATATGTAAAATGTAGAACATGTTGGGCTGTGTCCATCTGGCCAGTGGTTGTGACCGCTGCTGTATGTTCCCACTCGGATGTCTGTTTGACTACACATATTATGTTGTGCTACTTAAACCCATGTTCTACTATGATTAACCCAAATGGTATTGATGTAATGCTGCAGGTTGGCAAGTGCTTTAAGTAATCCTCAGAAGGCCCAGTAGGACATATACGCCACTGTATTGTCAATATAAAACAGACAGAACATGCATACCCTATTTATTCATTGAAGCATGTTCGTTATATGCGGGAACGCTAGTGTTGAAACATCGTATGACCTTCGTGAGTTGAGGTTGTTAGTATGCCATTAGTATGTGTTCCACAGGTCGCCCATTTGTTCCGCAGTATGGAAGCGAGTGATCCTCATGTTGTTGCTGGCAGATCGAAGTGCTGTGTACGCCGCATACGCACGGGGCGGTCTGACTTTGTATGGGGAGTGTCTACTGTAGTCCCTAATGTATTTCCTGTGTTATGCCTTACCGCAGCTGTGTAATTCCACCAGGTGTCCAGTTATAGGTGCCATCTTGGTCGTACACTTGTCCATCCATGGGAATTGCCTACTGGACACTGATGTAGGGCTGAACACATTTTACACCTGCTTTTAGCATTACCCAGTGGATGCTTTGCATCCTTAGTGGGGACTAAGGCACGTGCTATACCCACAGCCCTCCCACGGGGCGGGACAACGGATTATCTGCCAAACAACACCGAGCCCCATTTTGCATACCCAAGATCCCATGGCTGCAGACCCCCACGGTACGCATTACAAATCCTTCATGTGTGTGGGACTGGGATGTGGACGCACTTCTATGGACACGACAATCTGGGGATTTCTGTTCATATGTCCTGCATTTCATGGTCAGGTATCATCAACCTTAAACACGCTGGTGGTGCATGTCTAGCTGTGCCGTAGTCACGGCTGACACTCTGTCTGGCCGATCACAACGAGTCGAAGGTGTAAACGCAACTATTTCCTACAATGGACACCGATGTGCATATGTAAAGTGTAGAACATGTTGGACTGTCACCATCTGGCCAGTGGTTTTGACTGTATGTTCCCCAATCGTGGATGTCTGCTTGACTAGCCATATTATGTATTACTTGGCCTATCTATATCCACGTGCCAGTAAGCGGAAATACAGCAAACCTTGCGTCCTGCCCATCTTCATAAACGACATTATTGAACATATATCGGCCAAAACAGACAATGACAAAAACGATAGACTCCACAGTCAAACGATACTGAGCTCTTTCACCTACTAACATGGGGCATCGTCGGAGCACGAAATGCATTACATAGTTGTCCCTTATACACTTCCTTCAGAGTCAGTTTAAAGTCAAATAATCAATAAACCTGCTCATAGTTAAGTGGACAGTGCTACAAGTCTTGATTATAACGTGACATATACAAATCAGTGTTGCATACATTACTTCATGGAAACAGTAATACGACAACAATGTGTTAATATAAATACAATATTGGTCAATACAATCAGTATCTTGAAACATAGTTGATAATTGTTGTGAGTAAACCTTAGAATGTAGTGTGTTGATCAGGATATTTTATATCAATGTGTATAATTGTAGCATTACGATTCCAAAGCATGGAATCAGTAAGTACTATTTAAGCATATATTTTACAATTATGAATGTAAATGAGTGGAGGACACATCCTTAACCTTCCCTGCTTCCAGTGGATCGCATTAATGACACGCACACCGCATTTCTAATTGTGGGTTACATGCAGGCACACATGCATATCCGTATTCTGTTTATATATGTTTACTGGGTCTGTGTGGTTACGTGTTTTGTGTTAGTTGTGACTATTCCGGTAACATATGTCTGATCTGGTTGACGGACGTGTGCAGAACGCACTTACAACTTTATACATGTAACAGTCTTTGCAGCATGGACGCATTACACGTTCACATCTATATGTTCCATAGTCGTAATTCAAACGTGACAGCATTCACGTTTGCCAGTTACTGTGACCACTACACGTTAGCTGTTCGGTGTCATTAATATGCATACCCATGGTACTTAAGTACATTTACATATTCCCCGCACTCACGCACGTCACAGGCATCCATTCTCCTGCTGGGAAAGGTGCGGTACTGCATGTTAAACATTCCTTATTCCCCCTCGCTCATGGCCCAGGATGCATATGTCGTGACCGCAGGGATGTTCAGATGACAGGTGCTTATATCCCCTACGCATACAGGCCTTCGATTGTCAGGGTGTTGCTGTGGTGCTTTGGGTTTGGTCTTGTCCGCCCAGTGTACGGAACTGCCCTGACCATGTACGAATGTTAGATGAGTCACATGGGCACGTTTTGTCCGTGTCTATGGTACCATGTCACCCCCCCCAATTATTCATAACCGTGTGCGCCGATTGGCTGGTGTACCCGTTGTAGATCTTGTTATACTAATTGCACACGGTCTGGTCGAACGGACCTATTTCCATTACTAACCCTCGGTATGTATGACCTGTGTCGCAATATTACATGGGTTTACCATTGCGTGACGGCTTTCACTGAGCCACATACATGTCCGTTGCTTGGTTTGGGCCGGTTCCGCTGTGCTACACACATTTAACATGGCGGAACAGGTTGAACAGCTCAGCCACGGGACATCGGGTTCTCCGTCGCTGTTTAGTATTGAATCGCTATGTGGAGTTTGTTTCACAAAGCGAGACAATGTCGACATTGGTAACGGACATCTCACGCAGTACGTCCGCATCGCCGCGGGTGACGTATGTCTGCGTTTGGGCGGCGGACAGGCATTATGCTGTGCCATTATGTCTGGGAATATATGGTTTCTTGCCATAGATGATATGCCATACTAGCAATGACCCGCGTCTGGGTGTGGGTACTGCTGTATTACCCACAGGAAGAGTGGCCTCAGGTTAAGTGGTGCCCTAGGCAGAAGTTGCCACCGCAACATCACCCGCTACCCCCCTCCTGGTCTACCTACACCAAACAAAGTCTGGAAAGGTGCCCCGAGTAGAGCAACGCCCTAGATGGCTGCCTACTTGGCCTATGCCTAAGGCCGGCTATGTGTGTGGTCCCTCGGGCATCGGACTCGAACGCCACGTCTGCCGTGGGTATGTCCAGCATTACCCACATCCAGCCGTGGTGTATTGCCATGATGTTCCATGTGTACAGTGGTGCCGGTTACCATACATATGCCTTTCTCAAAGCCGATTTCACACTTCTGAACACTACTGTGGTCTCCTTTAAGGCCCCTGAGCCAGTGGTGAACATCACTCAAACCACTGAATCACGTACATATGCCTTCCACCAGCACCTACAGGACTGCATGGATCAGGCAATCCCATACAAAACTGAGACTCTTTGTACCACAGACAAGCATGCAGTCTGGTGGACCCCAGCCATGAACAAGCTCTACAACGACAGGAGGTAGATACTACAAGTTAAAGCGGAATACTTATAAGGTAACACACCCTTGCTCATTATATGTGAAGAACTACAAGCTGTCATGAAATCATCCAGGGAAATTCAACAGAGAAATTAACAAGGACTCAACAGACATTCATAAGTCCTTCTTTAGCTATGTTGGACACCTGGGAGGACACTCCCAGATATGCTCAAACCGGGTTCACAATGATGTGAAGATGACTGAACCTACACACATTGCCAGCATACTGGCTGACATGTTCAGTGCTAACATCTAGCCTCCCTCCTGACACATGGAGAGTTATCTATACCTGAGACTTGTAGATCCTGGAACATCTGTAACGCACAGGTGGGAAATGCTGTCTCCAAGGCAGTCAACACAGCATCCATGGGACCAGATGGTGTCCCAGCTGTGTACTCCATGAACTCTATGGGGAATTAAACCCACACTTAGGACAGCTGTTTAATCTTAGCCTCACCTCAGGATACGCACCGAGTAGTAGCACAAGGCGACTGTAGTCACACTTCACATAGATGGTGCCTCCACTGACCCTGGTTATTACCATCCCATTAGCTTGACAAGCCTTATCTGCAAAGCCATGGAGAGGGATCATAATGGAACTCATAGATAAAGACATAGGGGACTCGCATACTTTGGATACAACCCAGTTTAGCTTGGTCAAAGTCAGATCATGCCTTTTACACGTGTTTGACTTTGTAGGATCAGTCACCAAGGCCATTGATGAGGGTAAAGCAGTCCATACAGCCTACCTCAACCTGGCAAAGGCCTTCGACACAATACCCCCCTCGGGTATCAGTGATAAACCCGTCATCTTGAACGATATCCATACATCGCCATAAGGGTTGCAAACTGGCTAAGTCACAGAACACACATGGTCATAGTTGCTGGCGCCATGTCATACTCACAGCCAGTCACAAGCTGTGTCCCATGGGGCTCAGTCCTGGGTCCACTATTTTTCAGCATCTACGTTTCCAAAGTACAAGCAAACACAGGGGGGTTATGGGTGACAATGTTTGCAGATGACTGCAAACTGGGTGCCATAGTCAGACACACATCTGACACAGATATCCTTCAGGAGTGCCTCACAGATGTGGATAAGTGGTGCCAGAGACATGGCCTACAGCTAAATGCCAGGAAATGCATAGTCATACCCTTCGGGAAGAACAAGGTTACCCCTAGCTACCATATAGGTGGCAATCCACTGAGCACAGAGGGAGTTACCAGGGATCTGGGGACCTGGGTTGTTGTTAACCGTTCGTTAGACACACACGTTGCTAACGTAGTTAGGTAGACCTTCCACATTGCCCACATCATCATGAAGGGATTCACATCTAGATCAGGGGAGGTCATTGTCCCCTTGTACTCATCACTCATTAGACCTATGATTGGGTACAATGCCCCGTTCAGAATGTATCTGACCCGACACCTGCAGCAGCTGGAAAGGCACCAACAGTTCATCGACAAACAGATGCAGGGTCTCAGGAATATGTGTTATACTGACCAACTGAAAGAATTCCAGATGTATACAGTTGCATACCACTTACCCAGAGGTGACCTGTGCCTGGCATACAAGGCTATGTCGAACCCAGATCTGATGAGTATGCGTCACCTAAAGACGTTAGATCCCTCAGAACCACAAGGGCAGGTGACGTACACCTTGACACTGTCATTAATAGAACGTGTTGGTGGGACAGATTCATCACCCAGACACTCACTATGCTGTGGAACAACATCCCAGTACATGTGAGGGCAGGCACCTCGCTGGCCTTGTGTTAGTATTTTGACATGGATGTCTGAATTGATTTATTTAAGTAACCTTCTAAATTAATATTTACATTACCACACTGTGAATCTTTACATTTCGTTGGTCTATTTTACATTAGTCATAATCATACGGTTTATCTGTGTATATTATGGTTCATTTATATTACTAGGTGTCTGCAGTTCTTTTAATATATTGGCACAATCCGTAGAACATATATATGTAGCTTACACAGTCAGACATTTGGAAAACATTATGTTGGTTCATCTTTCATATATATACATATATTTCTATTTCTCTATGAAGAATGTACCTTTCGAAGCAATGTCTGATGTCCTCACTGTGTGGAATCTGTAACCCAAGTAAAGTTTGTTTGCTTGTTTGCCTTTAAGGCATGTAATTAATACCTAGCACATCTAATTTACTGACCAATTAAGGGTTTTACATGTAGTAGGTTGGACTGCATTGTATGTATTCTGAATAAGTCTGCTTATGAAGCAGACGAAAGAGCTTCAATAAACTATGGTGACTGCATTTAATTCCTGGTGTGCTCTGAGTGGTCACTGACGGTGTCTACAGTACCTCGCCTTTGCTTTGGACTTCATCGGCTGGTTGTCTGTGTTTGTTGTATGGGGAATGTCAAGTGTAGTCCCTATGTGTATTACTTGTGTAATGCCTTACTACGGCAGTGTAATTCCACTGGGTTTGCAGTTATGGGTGCCATCTTAGTCATACGCTTGTCCATCCATGTGAATTGCCTACTGGACACTGGTATACGGCTGTACACATTTCACACCTGCATTTTGCAGTCTCCGGTAGATGGTTTGCATTATTAGCGGAGAGTAAGGCAGGTGCTACGCACACATCCCTCCCACGGGGCGGGACAAAGGATTGCCTGTGAAACAACACCGAGGCCAGATTCTACATACCCAGACTCCCTTGACTGCAACAGTCGACAGTACCCATTACACATCCTTCATGTGTGCGGGACTGTGATGTGGACGCAGTTCTATGGACCCGCACCCTGGGTATTTCTGTGCATGTGTGCTGCATTTCATGGACAGCTATCATCAACATTGAACACGCTTGCGGTGCATATGTGTACCTGTGACGTGGTGACGACAATGAGATCACGTGAGTAATGCAGGAAGCTAGCAGGCATTCCATGAATGGAATTTTTGGGTCCTACAATGGACACCGATGTGCATATGTCAAGTTAGATGTTGCTGGACTGTGTCCACCTGCCCAGTGCTTTTCACTGCTGGTGTATGTTCCCAATCGCGGATGTCTGTTTCACTACCCATTCTACATGGTGCTACATAACCAGGTGATTTAGTACTGTGAACAAATGACATACATCCAAAGATGCTGGTTAGCAACTGCTTCATATAAACCTCAGACATCCCAATGGGACATATCCGTCACCGTATTTCCAATATAACACCACCGGAACATGTTGATTACCTATGTTTTCATTTAACCATGTTGTCTTCATAGGTGGGAATGCCATAGTTTACATATCCTACTTGACGTTGTGTGTGTGCCATTAGTATGTGTTCCACAGGTCGCACATCTGTTCCGCTGTATGGTAGCGGGTGCTCCTCATTCTGTTGCTGGCAGATTGAGTGCTGTGTACGCTGGTGTTGGCACGACGGTCCGGCTTTGTATGTGGAATGTCAACTGTAGTCCCTATGTGTATTTCCTGTGTTATGCCTTACCGCAGCTGTGTAATTTACCCGGGTTTGCAGTTGTGGGTGCCATCTTGGCCATACGGTTGTCCATCCATGACAATTGCCTACTGGACACTAGTATAGGGCTGTACACATTTCACACCTGCATTTAGCATTCTCCGGTGGATGGTTTGCATTATTAGCGGAGAGTAAGGCAGGTGCTACGCACACATCCCTCCCACGGGGCGGGACAAAGGATTGCCTGCGAAACAACACCGAGCCCAGAGTCTACATACCCATATTCCCTTGACTGCAACAATCGACAGTACCCATTACACATCCTTCATGTGTGCGGGACTGTGATGTGGACGCAGTTCTATGGACCCGGTACCCTGGGTATTTCTGTGCATCTGTGCTGCATTACATGGACAGCTATCAGCAACATTAAACACACTTGCGGTGCATATGTGTACCTGTGACGACAATGAGTTCAGGTACGCATTGAAATAAGACATCATTCTGTTCTTTCCACAATTTTTGGGTCCTACAATGGACACCACTGTGCATATGTAAAGTGTAGAGCTTGTCGGACTGTGTCCTTGTGAGCAGTGGGTTTCACTGATGCTGTGTGTTCAGCAATCGCAGATGTCTGCTTGACTACCCATACTGTGTAGTGCTACAGGAACCATGTCTTCCGACACCAGAACCCAATGGTGTACATCCAATGTTGCATGTTAACAACCTCTTTCATACCCAGGGGTCACGATTGGGAGGTATTGCCACTTTATTATCGGAACAACACCTCCAGACTGTGTACATCACGGGAACTTTAGGCCAGTCTTACTGGCCATTTGCAATTGTAATTAGCACACACGTGTCAATACATGTATGATAAGACATATTATCATGCAGAAGTTAATCTATGTTATTTGGACATTGGCTTCTGCTATTGGCATCCGTTGCTGTGAGTGTTGCCAGTTACCATACACATTGCTTGCTCAGAGGCAGACTACACAATTCTGCACACTACTGTGGTCTCCTTTAAGGACCCTGAGCCAGTGGTCGACAGTACTGCAGCCACTGCATCAATCACATTTGCCATCTACCAGTACCTACAGGACTGCATGAACCAGGCATTCTCTTACCCAACTGTGGTTCATTGTACCAATGCCAAGCATCCAGTGTGGTGTACCCCAGCCATACACAGGATGTACAACATGAGGAGGTGGCTACTACAAGGTGGAGCAGACACCTTGTGAGGTATGACACCCTTGGTCATCATATGTGTAGAGTTACACACTGTCGTGCCATGGTCCAGGGCACATTCCACAGATATACCTACATGGACCTGGCTGACAATCATACCACCTTCAGTTGCTATGCTCAACACCTGGGAGGTCACTCCCAAATATGCTCTGACTGGGTTCACAAAGAGGTGGAGTTTACTCAACATACACACATTGCCAACAAACAGGCTGACAAGTCCAGTAAGGACATCTCCACACCCTCCCCCACACATGAGGAGATGTCTGTACCAGCGGTTTGTGGTCACCAAATGTTCTGTGACACACAGGTGGGACATGCTCTCTCCAGGGTAGTGGACATAGCATCCATGAGACCAGCTGGTGACCCCACTGTGTACTCCACTATCTCATTGAGGTATTAGACCCACAGTTAGGACAGCTATTTCTTTGTAGCCTCACCTCAGGTAAGGTACCCAGGTTGTGTCGCATGGCAACTGTAGTCCCACGTCACAGGGCCAATGCCTCCACTGAGCCTGGTTATTACTGTCCCATTACCATGAGGAGACCTATCTGCAAAGACATGGGGAGGGATCATACTGCGGCTCGTATATGACTGCATAGGGGACATACATACTTTGCATCCAACACGGTTTGTCTTGTTCAGGGGCGGTTCATGCCTTTAAAGCATGGTTGACATTTTCGGGACAGTCACCGAGGCCATTGATGGGGGTGTTGCAGTCCATACAGCCTACCTTGACCTGGCAAAGGCCTTCATCACATTACCCCCCTCAGGTATCGTTGATAAACCCATTGGCTGGGATGTGAACATGTACATCACAGAATGTGTTGGAAACTGTCTATGTGACACAACCCACACGGTCATAGTTGCTGGCAGCGTGTCAGACCTACTGCCTGTCGCAAGTGGTGTCCCATGGGGCCCTTCCGTGGGTCCACTCCTGTCATACATCTACATTTCCACGGTACAGGCACACACAGGGGTTTTATGGGCAACATTGTTTGTAGATGACTGCAAAACAGGTGCCATAGTGGGACGGACATCTGACACAGATATCCTTCGAAGGGGCCTCCCAGATATGCATATCTGCTGTCAGGGGCATGTCCCACAGCTAAATGCTAAGTAATGCAACATCATACCTGTGGAGAACTACTAGGTCACCCCTGTCCAGCATATAGGTGGCTGTCCACTCAGCACAGGGGTGATTACCAGGGATCAGGGGACAGAGTTTGCCAGTCACCATTCATTCAACACACACGTTGCTATCGTGGTTGTGTGGGACTTCTACATTGCCCACCTGTTTGTGCAGGGATTCACATCTACATCAGGCTAGGTCATTGTCTCCTTGTACCCATTACGTGTTACACCTATGATTTACTACATTGCCCCATTCAGACTGTATCTGACCATACACCTACAGCAGCTGGGAAGCCCTCATAGGTTAATTGTTGTACAGATGCAGGATGACATCATTTTGTGTAATGCTGCCCCACTTGTAGGACCCCTGCCACATTACGTCACATACCTGCTGTTTAGTGTTGACCTGTGCCTGACATACAAGGCCATGTCAACCCATATGTCATGTGTATGCTTCACCTACTGTATCTGCATCCCTCAGAACCACTAGGGCAGGTGACATTTACCTTGTCACTGTCATTAATGGGATGTGTTGGAGTGACACATATATCACCCAGACACTCATAATGCTGTGGATCTACATCACAGTACATGTGAGACAGAGATCCTTCCTAGCCTTGTTCGCGGGTGTGTTGTCCATTGGATGGAGAATTGCAGGTATAGGCCAGGGATTACATCATTATCCCTGCTTGACGGAGGTACAGCACTATCATGGGTATTTTATCTGAAGCACAGAAGGTTGGCAAAGTCATCCTAACTATGGTGTAGTGTTATGGCTGAACCTGGGACGATGGCCTACCCTGTACCTATGGACGTATGAACCTATATTCATAGTTTGTCACATTTACAATTGTCTATCCCCTATACTCTTTCTCCAGTGTATATTTCTGTGGCACATGATTGTCCTCTGTATTACATGCAGGTATGCTGTGTACAGTGCACATACGTCACAGTTGATGACAGTGTATCTGTGTCCCTAACACTGTGATACCGAGGACTACCACACATCCTTCACAACATTACATGCATATGTCCATTCTATTCTTCTTTGGCCTATGGGGGGGGTGTTAAGGCAAACATTACACAAGTCCCTGTTTGTGCATGCTTCATGTTGGTGTTTGACCAGGCTCCGTTGCAGTCGTGTGTTGGACAGTAGTGTTTCTGTGTGTTTGCCATGTGTTTTTATTGCCGGTACATCTGTGGGAGGTGTGGTTGGCACATGTTCCTCTTTGCAGGGACACCCATCCTGGGGTTTGTGTCATGCATCTGCACTTGGCACGTGCCATATGTCCTGTACTATTCCCACAGTCGTGTATGCCTTCATGCACTACTACTGCGTGTTACTGGCTGTTTGTATGTGGTACACATGGACATTGTGATGGTTGGCTTGACCTATTCCCATGCTAGACCGTACACATCTGTCAATTAAGTTGTTTAAATCAAACTGTAACACTCATTCGTATTTTCAAACTGACAGTCAATAACACAGGAAGCTGAGATTAATAACGTTTTACTACTGTGCAGCAGGAGGCAAAGAACTATGCAGTAAATGTTTAGACATTTGTTTTACTCTATACATGTTACAGCTGTATGAGCATTGGGTATACTATCATCTTTTGCACACATTAATGATGTGGTCAGTCACAAGGCATTTACATCGCTAGAGTCCACAACGTTGTATTCCTACAACAGTGCTCAGGTAATGCTTATTAAATGTTTTCCCATGAGAATAACACAGCCTTGCAAGGCACCTTGTCAATTACAGTGTCCTTCTGTGATTGTAGCTGTTTCAAGGACCCTAGACTGTTCCGATACTGTAGTCGGTTAATTTCTTAATACGTTGCTTTGTCTCTCTGGTAAGGAGTTGTACTGTTATCTTTGATAGAGCTCACAAGGCCATCCTCCTCAGGGGAAGGGGTGATGTTATGCATGCACATACATTTATTGTTCTGTAACCCAGCAGATAATTAATGCTGACAGACATAAGCCTGCTGTACTGGTTACTGCCAGGATCAGAATTCCATCACACTACAGCTTAGCTTCACCAATTACATGCAGGCTTAGTTCTACTGCCATATTGTACGGTACAATTCAATGCATTATCTAGTATTTCGAGTCTAAACTGGCACTTCATATGTGTTTCTATATATATTTTTCGAACAACATCCATCCGGCCATATGCATGTTGTTCCGTCCTTTACCTTGACCATGTGTATTTGGCCGTCCGGCAACGCTACTCTCCACATGTGATGTCCCACCTTCCCCTTCTTTGCCTGTAGCACCCTGTTAGGAAGTCCTGTTTGGTGGGCACGTGTTCCGCTATATGTGATCGACTTCACTGCATAGCTAATCATCGATGCGGTGGTTCAACAACCCGACTTGTCCACATGTGTACAGTTATGTGCACCGTGTCATATGCAAACCTATATGGTTTCGACGGGTACATACCACATGCAGGATGTACACATTCTGCAGACACATTCACATGCAGCCATTTACATATCTGTACCTGAGGTGGGTTGGTGACATGTGGGGTACGTATTTGCCCGCGTGGCATTGCCTAACACAAACATCTTACCACATTTCAGGTATGCACATTGTGTGTGGGTGTATAGCTGCACACGGATGCTAGCGGGTTAGGGTGCACAGGTGTACATGGGTGGGACTGACATGTACAATGAGGCTATTGTGTATTACATCTGAATGCATGGGTTCTGCTTCTGGATATTACACTTCAACATACGCCATCCAGTGTATGCGACAGAGACGTTGCTGGGTGTGGGATATGTTGCTATGCACATGTTTGCCTGTGTTTAAGGTATCTTGATTCCTTACTGTTGTTATGTCAACACAGCTACCCGGCTATGTACTCTCACTACTGCTTGTGACCATTATGGTTGGCACCTTTTCCAATGCCCATAGTGGGGCATGTTATGTGGAAACTTCGGAATTTGCAGGACTACACATACCCACGGCAAGTGCAGTTGACAGAACTTCACTTGTTTGCCATACTATAAGCTTATTCTGTAAGCATTTAGGTTCCTTATTAATTTTCTTCTGCCATGTATGTGTTTCATATACAAATGTATTATGTTTTATACTACTATTACATGTATATTGCGGGAATATTTTTGGCAGGGGATCTGAGGTCATTTTCCATTTTTCCGATTGTTGCAGGGACACGACTGTCCAATCAGGGACTGTCCATGGCACATTGGGACAGCTGGTAACCCTGGTGACCATGCCCATGTCGCTCCTGGGGTTGCCACCTTTTCCAGTTTCCAAGCTGGGATATTTCCGGGACTCACATCTGACTTTACAGGCCGACACATACACACGGTCACTATATAGCATAGGACTTCACTTGTTTGCCTAAATAAAAGCTTATTGTTGTGGCAGTTTGCTTGCTTATTCTGTTTCTTGTGACATTTAGGTATTTCAGTTACAGAAATAACCAATTCATGCTACCATTACATTACATACGGGATATCATTATGTCCTACAATCTTAGCACATTTGCCATTTTTAATACGTTTTTTCGGGACACAACTGCCCATAGAGAGACTGCCCCACCCAGAGTGGAATAGGTGGTGACCTTAGTCGCTGCTCCTATGTCGGTCGCGCGCTGACATGCTGCTGTACACCTTCTCTGAGTGTAACCACTGACGGTGCATTGCGGGACAAACGCGGTCTTATGCGTATCCTTTGCTCCTTGGATGGGTACACTTAAGCCTTCGTGGCTTGTATTTGCTTCTCCGTTTATTTGGGACGGGTACTATGTTGCATACTCTACGTGCGTTTCATTCTGCACGGGACCTGGCTGCTGCCATTACTATTATGGGCGGACCGTGGCTGTCAGCACATTAGGTTGCTCACCTCATGCCGGCTTAGACACGCCTCCAGACGCATCCTACCTGGGCTCGCTCATGTACACTACGCACGTGTCTGTGGTTGCGGTGCACTCTCATTGATATGCATATGGCACTACTGCGCCGGCTATTCACTGCACCGCCGGCGCAGACCTTACGCCGGCCTTGCGCCGAGCTTCATGAATCCCGGGGATACTGTTATTATATTTATCCATTAAATATATGCTTGATAATAAAATTCTCAAATAATTAATTTAAAATAGATTGTTATACATTTAATTCAAATCAAATGAATAATACTTATATACTAAAACAATTTCATAAATATTTTAAAACCTGTTATATTTTAAGTGAGCAGGAAGAAAGGTCTTGTTATCTGCTGAATAAAGTGTTTAATGCAACCCTATTTCTAAAGTTTTGCAGATCTTAGTTTTAAAAGTGGAACAATGGATATATAATCATTCAGCCCTGGGAGGCTTCCTGCATCCAGGGTCACTTGTCACCAAAGTTCTCTAAATTCTATTCTCTCTTCCCATGGACCTCCCCTTACATCTTTCTTAATTTGTTCCAACACAAGAAAAGAGAATTTAGCATTTGGACAAGATCTAGTGTGTTTATATAAAGCACTAGTTTCCTTTCTTGTTATAATGTCGTATTTGTGTTCATAAATTTTTCTCTTTAATATTCTCTCTGACTTTCCAACATAAAAAGAAGTACATTCTGAACACACAGCTAAATATACTATCCCCTTGGTCTCACAGTTGTAGTATCCTTCACTTTCTATCCATCTGTCCCTACTTTCTAAATAAACTTTGTATTCATAATGTTTGCACATTGTGGACAATGTCCAGACTTATATGTTCCTTTTCTTCTCTTGCATTTATTAATATTTCCATGCTCCAATATATTCTTAAAACTTTGTGAATTCTTGTATACTACCTTAAAAGGAAGATCTGATATTTTTTTCCACGTCTGTAAATGCCACAAATCTATTCCATTCTTTTTCAACCATTTTTCTGGTAGTATTATTAAGAGCATTGTATTCCAATACTAATGCTTGTTGGAAGGTAGTGTTATCATAAATGTCACTTGCCAAAGGCGTGTCATAATGGACATGTACTATATTTCCCCGAATTGATTTAAACTTATGAGCTCTTCCTTCCATAACCTCTTCTTTCATTTTATTAATAAAATTGTGCAGGAAACCCTTCACTAAAAATATTTTCTCTAACAAGTCACATTCAATCTGGAAGTCAGTGTCTAAACTAGTCATACGACTTCCCCTTACAAACTGACCCTTTACTATATTTTTCTTACAATAATGGGGGTGTGCACTTTGATAATGCAGAAAGGAATTGCAAAAGGTGGGTTTCCTAAATATCTTAGTTTCAAACTTCCCATTTATTTTGTAAACTTATACATCCAAATATTGTAAACTTTCTTTGTAAGTATTGAATGCAAATTTAAGGAAGTCAGTAGTTCTTCCATATAAATCTTAAATACTTCTAACTTTTCAACACTTCCTGTCCATAAAATTACTATATTGTCTATGAATCTCCAATAGAGAGTCCAACAGGAGGCATATTCAGAATTTAAAATATATTTTTCTTCCCACTTAGCCAACACAAGGTTGGCATAGGTGGGAGCACAGACCGCACCCATTGCAACTCCATGAATCTGCTGATAAAATTCCCCATTGAAGCAAAGAAAGTTATGTTTAAGAATCATATCCATTAGGGCTACACATACAATTTTGTCATTGTGGAGCAAATTGTGATCATCAAAGACCATTTCTTCAAACATTTCCATCCCAGAAGAATGGGGGATACTGGAAAATAAGTCAATAACATCTATAGTAATAAATGTTAGGTCTTGACAATAAAGGTCATCAGATAATACCTTAAGAAGGTCCCATGTATCTTTTAAAATAGATTCCTTTTTTGTCCACAAATACTTTAATTTAGTATCTACATATTTAGCAAGTGGATATGTTTTAGAACCCTCCGCTGAAAGTATAGGTCTTAAAGGGGGCTCCTTCTCATTCTTATGAGTTTTAGGGATTCCAAAAAATATGGGTACCCTAGGTTTATCCACTTTTAAATATGCAAAAGTTTTGTATTCATAAAGTCCCTCATATAACATATAATTTAAAAATATGTCAATTTTATTGTAGGCAATGTTTACCTCATTTTTAGGTACATTAAGATATCTATCATCATTCCTTAGAATTAAATTCATTTTGCCCTCGTACTCAATATTGTCCATGATAACTACTCCTCCACCTTTATCTGGTTTCATAACTCTAATATTAGGGTTAGATTTCAACACATTAAGTAGTTCACATTCTTTTACACTCAAATTGGGTCTAAATTTAACTTTCCTATACTTATTCCTAAGTTCATTTTCAATAATGTTTTCCAAATTTTTGAGCTGTGGGTGGAGGGGTGGGTTGTAAACTGTTCTTCGCCTCAGACCCTGGCCCACTTCCCTACTACTGGGGGGGGGGCGGGTAGTATTAATCCTAAGTTAACCTTCCTTAAAAATAATTTAATATCTAACAAAGTTTTGGTGAGTTCACCTTTCCTATATGGGATAAATTTGAAGCCCTTTGATAACAAACTAAAATGTTCCTTCTCTAATAAAATATCACAAAAATTGTAAATACAAAATTGGTTAAAAATGTCAGACCTCTTTTATGCAACTGTTACATGAAATATGGGACATAATTATTTCCTACAATCTCAGGACATTTGCTATTGTATTATTTTTGGTCAGGACACAATTGCCCAAAAAGGGACTGTCCCTCGCAAAGTGGGACAGGTGGTAACCCTACTTACGTCTGCTTTAAAGCGCCTTAATCACCCTATATCCGACTGCCACTATGCGAATGTGTAAGGCATATATTCCCAATAATGCACATGGGGAGACATGCATCACGGTGAGGTGTTTAATTGTAGGTTCTGCAGGACTGGCTGGAGGCTGAGCAGGGTTGTGGACAACTACTGCTCATACAACTTGTGTCCAGATGTCTACAGGACTGGACATCGTGTTGTGACACCAAGTCTAATGTTTAGAACAGATACTTATCCCATGAGGGATATCCAAAAATTGTGGGGACCAATTACTTTGATTCTTTTGACCTCTGTTATTAGCACATTTGTCTGGTGTACAATTGCTACTGCAAATACCCATAAAGTAGTTTTTATTCCTACGTTTTAATATCCATTTTGTTACCAAATATGTGTGAGAGACATGGATGGTAGTTGATGACTTGCACTCTTCTTTATTTGCATTCAGTATCTACAAGCCTTCTTTTTGAAAGTCTGTCATTTGCTTATGGTTGCAATTTCAGCAGTATGTGTTCTGTTGAGGGAAAATTGTCATTGACTCTAGCTCCAAATTTCCTCTCTTCTGTAGTTACCACTGAAAATGGGAACTAGTTACACCAGCAAGTTAGAATATTTTCACCATTTAAAAATAATACTTGAATAAAACTTTATAGATGATGGGATGATGAATTCATATAATTTGTAAAACAAAATAACAGGCTATGATATACCCAAAGCAGATACACTATCCATTATACTGTATTTGTACAGTTTGAGTTAAATTCAAAATCACCTTATTTTCTTGTATCAATCAGACAGATAAACACTAGGGGAATTTGTTTGACAGCCTTCCCTTTGGAGATTCTAGGGGGAGATGAAAGCAGAATAAACTGTCTCTGTTGCTGTACACGAATAGTTAACATTTTTACTAAGATAGTCACTTTTCATTTGTTTTTTGACATGTAAATCAATCACTTGCCAAAGCTCATCAAAAACAAGCCATTACAATAATGAGGAAGTTAAATAAATCAAGTGCATTAACTGGGTATGACTGTTACATTTGAATGGCTAAAGCAGACATAGCTGAGAGAAAACATACTGGTACCTCCTACTGCAAAATGTCTTTGGCTTCTTTCCTGTGGATTATTACTATATTCAGATTAAAGTATGTTCTATACTTATATGCAGTATTTGCACTTATAAATTACTAAATCTTTTCTCTGGATTTGTCTGGGTAGTCTTCAGGTATACATGTAACTAAAATTGAAATAATAGACCAGACATGCTGAAAACTGCTTATTGTAAGCCCACCAGTTACCAGTGTTCATGGTTAGATGGATAAAGCCGTGACTATGACCCAGACAAACCACGTTCCATTAGTGGCTTTAGCGCTTGGTGATGGTAAATGAAGGGGAAGAAGGACATGACCATCCTGGGTGGAGGGAATGGTGGAGCACGATGTACATAGTCACAATCCTCTCAGAGGAGAGGTGTCATTGTACTGAACATCCTTGGAAGAATAAATGGCTCAGCAAGCCACACAGATCTGGATGCCCTCATTAATGGATGCACCCGAGTGTGCAATCACAGGTATAGGACATTGACAGTTGTCATGGTGATTTGGATACCATGTCTCGCTATTTGGGAGTGGGATTAAGAACATACAGAAAATGCTTTCTTTGCTGAGATGCAAGAGAACACACTAGCTCCTTGATGTCTGCCTGAATGATGGTAACTCTGACACCTCTTGCCCTAGAGGATCTGAGGATTCCACACTACTAGTGAAATAATGGGCTTCAATATGATGGGGGTCTTGATGGTTTGCAGTAAAATAGGAAGAAAAATCTAGGGGGGTAAAAAGGGAAAAAATCACTGTCTTGTTCAACATATCAGGCACATTTTATTACATTACACAGATTAACTTTATTCTCTATTTTGTTTTGTTCTGAGCTGCACCACATTGCAGACACGAGCTATTGAATTCACAGTGCTCTAAGCAATTTTTCTGGTAGTTTGTTTGCACTCCCAGTTTCTTTTGATTGTATAATTGTTTTAGACTTCTTTAGTTTCTACTCAGCTGCATGACTTTGTGCTTGTTTGCACTGATCTACTTCACACTGCACATGACACCTGACTGCACTACCCCATACTATATAATAATCAGTGAATGACTATTCTCTTCATCCTACTCTAGGAGACCTGCAAAGTGACCCCAGCGAAAGAGCTGCATCATAAGTAATAGCTTGCAAGTCAGACCAAGCAATTGCGGCACAATACATGTAGATAATTAGTGTGCAGGATTTATTTTAATTTATTGCATCAATTGTTTATTGTACTACCAGTGCAGGTAGTTGCATGACTTCATACTGCTATTTATATCACTATTGGATGCTGTCTGTGTTGGATTTTGGGATCGTTTTAAACTGTTGTATTATACTTTCTACTCTGGTGGCATCTATACTTGCATCCTGCATTCTGCATTGCATCTTCCTTATCATAAAGTGCTTGTGGTATGTGGTCTTGCCTTGTCATACTTTATGTACTGTACTTGGTATTTTTCCTTATTAGTGCCACCCACATGAAGAATCATTTGCAGTGTGTGTATACATTATTGTTATTATTACTTATCATGAATCCTACTTGTGAGAAGTGTAAATACCTATTTAAACAGGAGGCAAGTGTGTCATGTCGCCTGGTTGCCAAAGCTCACCTTTTTCCCATACCACCACAGCACAACACAACATAACACTAAGTTTACCTATGCTTTCCTATGCCTCTTCAGCCTCCTAGACAGTTCATCAACACACATTATCCTTAGCAACAGTCTCATACCCCTGTACATTCACAGCACAACTCCAGATGATAATACACTCAAAACAATACCTCCAGATGCTACTGCAAACAAGAGTCAGCTAAAGTGTATGTCTAAATGCCTGAGAATTCTGTTGTAAGTGATAATATCATAGTCATAGGTGACTCTGTAGTCAGACATACTGAGACACCACTCAACAGCCTGAGCAAGAATACAGTGATGGTAAGGTCTTCCTTAGTTAATACATTATATCATCAGGTACTCAGATCACTTCATTCCAAGTATACATGCAACCTGATCTTTGCTCATGTTAGAGAGGAAGACCTTTGATGTACTTCCTTGGAAGATATGTAGAGAGGAATAGCTGATCTCTCCATTTTCCGACACTGAAAAGAAGCTAGTCTTGAGCAGTTTCTTTATCATACCTGATGCCACAACATGAGAAAGACATAATTGACTTCAACATTTGGCTGAGTAAGTGGTGTCATTCTAGGGGGGATCCAATATGTGTAGCTTGGAAAGGTTGGTAGGCAGTCCTGATTGGTTTGCCATGGATGCCCTGCAGCATTCAGTTCAGAGTTTCTGCGTATTGTCTAAAACATTCTCTTCTCAGGCTGTGCCTCTTTTAGACAGAATCAGTTTGCTATATCTACCTAATCCCAGTCAGGTACATTGCAGTGTGGGACTGTCCAATGACAGAAGATTAAATGAGAAAATATCTACACTCGAGGTTTTTGTGACTCTTAGAAACATACCTATTTGTTTAATACTCTTTCTTTATTGAGGTTTAATGCCTGTCATTCATTCCGACCCCAAGGTGAGGGTGGGTGAATTTCTAGAGGCAAGACGGATGTTTTTATTCAGTTGCAATTTTGTAATCTCATTACTAATATTGTAGCATGATAACTACCTAGAAATCCTGCACATCTTAGTATATATAAACAATGTGTTCAGCTATTATATCTAGCACCTAGCATATGACACCTAGCTAAGCAAGTCTGGATTCCTTAACTATTGAACCTAACACACTCCTTCTGGGACATTTCAACTACCCATCCAGAAGACGCCAAGTGTACACCACAAATAATAATATGCACACAGCTTTCTGTACATTTTGAACACTAACTCTCTCACACAGATAATGTCTTACCCTCCCTGGGGCTCAAATTTCCTTGACCTGTTTCTTACAAATATAGCATCAACATGCTAAGCAGCTATACTTGTCCTGTCTTTGTTCAAATCAGACCACTATGCTCTTGACTTTTCTGTAAGGACCCTTCTTAAGATACTCTCCATTCCTACTGTCTTTAGAGATTCCTCCAGGGCAAATCTTCTAGCAATCTCCAATGAACTAAGAAGATTTAAAAGCTTTCCATCCAAAGATGACTCCATAGAAAATACTATTCCCACCAAAATGCTTACAGCAAGACTTCTAACCCATCTGCCACAAATACAATGTCAAATGTAGGAAAGGGCTCTCTGATGGATCCTCAGTATCAACAAAATTTGCAAAAAAAGAAAAAAAAATTAATAGACACAAGAAATAAACTCAACACACCTCTCACTCAAAGTGATCTCAAAACGGCAGACAGACAACTAAGGACTATGATCAAAAAATACAAATCGAAGTCTGCATTAAGCAACCCCTATCATCAAAACAAGACTTTCCTTTAACTAAATCAGGAATCTTAAAAACAAAAGTCAACGCTGTACCGATCTGATTTTTAACAGTGCCTCCTACTCTCACCTGGGAAACATCAGTAACGTAATAGCAGATTGATTCAGTTCATACTTCTTCCCCAACACCTGTCATTTCCTAATTCTATTCAGTCTGGATTGATCCTTACATTTACTTCAGAACAAAGCTTAAAAGCCCTCTTCAAAACTAAAAACTCTAACTCCACAGGTTCAGACCACATACCAGCCTGCCTCCCTATTAGTTTAAAACATGGATTCACCACTCACCGCCATCATCATAATCATCATCATCATCATCAACCGCCCCTCATTTTCCCATTTTCTACATGGGATCAGTGTGTCATGTCAACTCTCACCATCTCTCTCTACTCAGTGCCACTCCTTGCCTTCTTCAATAATCATGTCCGAGTGTCACAGGTCTTCTTTCACATAAACCATTCACTTCTTTGCTGAATACACTTATCCCCTCTTGACTTCTTAATATTTGTCCCAAATATTCTTCACTAGATTGTCTTCTTTATTTATGCACAAGTGCTGAGCTACTGTAATCTGTTCTTTTTGACATTTTCTGCATTTGGAGAAAGACCCGTTGGTATAGTGGTTAAGGTGTTCACCTTCATAAGTTCATAGATTCATAGATAAACGCTAAGCTGCATGATCTTGTGGGCCATTTTAAGCCTAGACAATTCCCCTTGATGAGAATCAAGCCTGAACCTCTTGTCTGTGAGGCAAACACCTTAACCATTATACCAAACCCCAACATCCCCAACACTTCCGATGAAGGTTAAGGTTTTATCCTGACCTCTGGCTAATGCCTGCTTGGAGTTTGCATGTTCTTCCCATGTCTCTGTAAGGTTACACCCACCTCTGAAAAACATGCTGAGTGTTTCCACCTCAAACCTAACAAAGAATGGAGCTGTTGCAGCAGCACAGATTCTACATGGTGGCCAATAGAGGGAAGAGTTGTATAAACCAATACCTTGGACATCTACTGTGATGCACAGTATCCTCAAGGTAGGAGAACACAGATCACAGACTGCATGCCATGGCATGGCTAGACACTTGATGTAAAATATGGCCTTAGGTAATGGGTCTACCATTTCACTGTTAAACCTGTTTAATCTTAGCCTAATCACTGGGCACATATCTAAAGTCTGTAGGACAGTCATTGTGGTACACTTCCAAAAGTGCTGCCCTCCCACTGACACTATGAACCCTGTGAACCATACTTTAAGTAGCCTTAACAGCATCATTTCTTGCTGGATATTCACTGGAGCCATAGCTTATGGCAAAAATGAGATATTCAAGTGGAGCTATTGAATAGGACTGCAACAAAGCCTTGTCCCAGACTCATATTGTCATTGAGAGAGTATTTGCCCTCCCAAAGAGTCATTCTCAGTGCCTTGATGAGTCTGGTGGTACCCTTTGGTATGACCCATTTACTGCATGTTGCATTCTGCACAACATGATTATGAGCCAGTCTGGTCGTGAAGTGACCCATGATTACACCACAGCTCCCAGTGCAAGTCCTAATAAGGCTAATTCTGACTAGCTGGTAGCAGCAGTTATGAACACCATGTGGCAGGTTCATGCATGGCAAATGGCTGTGCATGTAAAGAGGTGCTGTCTAGTCCAGAAGTATGGGCCATGGCATTCAGGTTAGTTTTCTTGTAAAACGCAAATAGAGTATAACTGATTCATGCATAAGATGGCCTACTGTCACTGTTCATAAAGCATTACTTCTTATCTTTAAATAGTATTATTTTTTTATTTTAGAACAGGTACTTATATTATTGTTTGTAAAAGTCATAATTGAGTGCTCACTGAGTCTTGTTCAGTGATGATGTAAGGCATCATATAGGGAATAATTACATTTTTTAACTGTATTGTACTATACATTCTACTGAGGTGGTGTACCTAAATATGCATGTACTTAGTGTTCTGAAGTGGCACAATTAGTAAGAAGTGTGATTTCAATATTTAACAGGAGTTCATACCTTGCAATTGAATGAAAGTGCATCATATTGTTTTTTTATATTACACAATGTTTCTTCTGTTTAAACTATGCTGTCTGTTAAAGTATTGCCCATCAGAGTGTTTATTTTTTTTTCATAGACAATGATTTATGGCCTCAGAGAAAAAACATCATCATTTGTGCATTGGTGAGGGTGAAGTGGAAGCTGTGTTTGTTTACATGGCAGGATATTCTTTTTCATCTTTAATCTTCTTGTTAGTGTTTCTTGAACACCTGTGTATTACTACTTTTAAGTTGTAACTGCCAGCAGTAACAATGATAATGCATAGAGCATTAAAGGTGTTATTCACTACAATCTTGTGTTATGGCACAGTTTTTGTTTTACATTTCCACGAGTATTTAACAATGCCATTAGAGGAAAGAAATGCATACATTTGAAAAGTGTCAAAAGTCCCCCCGACCCCACACCCACACACACACACTTTTTTTTTTACTTTATTTAATAACTTATACCTCTTCAAGCTAAAACATTCACATATCTGAGTGTGAAGGTCAGATTGGAAGTAACAGAAATGTCTAACTCGAATCAAAATAGATCAAGGTCATATGGGTCATACACATATCCTAAAGATAGGCTAGGTGATGGTGCAAATGATTTTGAAGAGGGGCTGTCATGAGAACTGGATGGTGACTTTCTTTGATATAATGACCTACTTGATGCAGGTGATCCTACAGACACTGATCTCCCAGTGCTGCAGAACTGGGACCTTGAATGAGAGGTTCTGCTATGTGTAGATGAACATTGATATGGCCTGCATGAAATCAGTTGTGCTTGTTCCCCCTACTAATTACAATACTTCTTGAGAAGCACTTGTCTCGTGATTTGTCTCTACATGTCCAGATAGTACCCTATTTTCTTCCCCTATGAATACTGACTCCTACTTGAACCTATTAGGTCCTAACTACTGTATGAATGGAGGTGATCATGGATGCATGGTGTGCCACCATGGTACATATTAAAGTGATCATGGCATTATTCCTACTCTGTGCCATTTCCATGTAGCACTGGAAATCCTCACATAAACCCTGGAGGACTCTGAACATTTCTAGCTGACTCTCTGTGGCAGTGGACTGAGCCCTAATATCATGGCACATTTACTGCTGGACAACCAATGTTTTACATATTTTCTGGGGTAACTGTGACAAATTTCTGCACCTGGGCCCCCTTTGAAAAAACTTTTGTTATTTTTTTTTACTTTAAAAACTCCATGCAATCTACTTTTTTTTTTACTTTATAAAGTTCATGGTTTCCTAAGCTCTTTGCTGCCTAACTCTAGTTACCTCTGATTTTCTGCCATCATGCTGGAAGTATTCATCTTGGTTTTGAGATACTGACATACAGTTGCATCGGCTTCCTTCCTCTCCAAGCATGAGTGTAATGTCAGCATTTTCTTAAGTTAGTAATGCACTGTCACTTCCTTCACAGTTACTAAAATGCAGCAGGGTATGAGATCCTGCCTTAAACTTGGGGACTGTATGTCTTTTTCTTCCAGCTGCCTCATAAATTCAACAATAATATCATCATCATCATGAACTACTACAGCTGTTCTGCTGCTGACATCCTCCAAATGTATTGGTATGGGGGAAGTCTTCCTACTGCTGATGCTGTAAAAAAATAATTGAAAACATTAACAGTGGAAAATTAGTGTACAGTACTGAATGCTGACTGTGGAGGGGAGGAGGACCCTTATTATGCAACTGCCTTCATTGTTGTGTGCAGAAGTGAAAGGTTTACCTGGTAATAGTATATGCTGTGTTTAATGTAATAATTCTTTCTCAGCACTTAATTCTTCATATAAATATGTATTACTGTTTTTAAGCCAACCTTCGTGAGCAGACGTGTTTTTGCATCAAATGATGACAATAGCCAGTGTCCACACCACCCCTGATTATTCCAGTCCCATTTGTGTCACAGTCATCCCCTTAAATGGACAGGTGGTATTCCTCCTTTGGTATTAAAGGGATAAAAGATGGAGAACCCCCCTGCCCAATACTGATCTGGTCAATTGCAGTCTGCCTTGCTATGGCTCTAGCACATCCAACCTTTTAATTTGCCCTCTTCGTGCGTTATGTTAAAACACCTTTCCTTCCACAGACAGCATTTATGTCTATAAAAATTAATTCCAGACCTTTGCCCACTTAACTTTTTTCAGCTTCCCTTCTCCAAAAAGAAATTTGCCATATGTCCCAATGGCTGCCATGGGGATGCTGTTTTCCTCATGGCTAAAGTTGCCCTTTCTCTGCCTTGATACCTGGCTTTGCACCTACAACATTATGCCACAAAAACAACACAACTATTAAAGCATGCTAGGTGACACAAAACCCATAATTATATACACAAGCAGAGTCTCAGTCCAGTCAACATGAATGCAGTCACAAAAGTAATCCCTCTCCACCACTTTTTTGTATTCATAATACTGTCTTTTTTCATTCAGGGATGATACTCCAAAGCTCACAATAAAGACAGATGTATGTTGAGCCATCTAAACATCCTTAACACTTCAGTGCTTCACAATTACATCACTGTATTTCTAATGTGTGCAAAATCACCAAATGACAGCAAAATAAATGTCTTTTTCAGCGATCACTGCTACTGTAATGTGTTTCCATTTACAAATGACAGTTCTACAGTATTCACTTCTAATCTGCCCATCATTTCAACAAAACAAACATTTTGTTAACTAAACTCTGGATTCTAAGATAATTTTGAACTGTTTCATATTAATTTGCAAAATTATTTTGGACTGTTTCATTCTATTACTTTCTCTTAGTTTAAAAAGACCATGATTTCTTCAGCCATTTGCCACCTAACTTTAGTAATCTGAAGTTATAATGGTGGTGTTAAACGTATTCATGTAATGTAAGTGTTATACACGTTTTATATGGAAATTAGGCCATTTTGTGCTGATCTCTATAAATCAGTGTACTATGTAAATGTGCATGGCAACTTATCAGAATAACCAGTCATCAGCTAGTCATGAACATGCCCTCAGATTCATGTGAATGTGGTAGGAATAGTGACAGGGTCCATAGCAGTTTCCAGCATTCCCCATAATGCCACGAGAATGTCAAGGTAGCTTTAGTTATTCTGTAATGTAGGAATCTTTAGAAAAGTAAAATGGAGTCATATCCACATGAGTTTGTACAGCCATGAAGCATCATCCCTGTTCATCTAATACCATCTTGCACAACTTATCACCTCCAATCAACATTTCCTAAAAGTAAACAATGCTGACACAC
The DNA here is from genome assembly GCF_019279795.1 of Protopterus annectens. Taxonomy (NCBI): domain Eukaryota; kingdom Metazoa; phylum Chordata; order Ceratodontiformes; family Protopteridae; genus Protopterus; species Protopterus annectens. The sequence continues at coordinate 334,855,470 of NC_056728.1, read as the reverse complement.
AAAGGAATATTTGTTTCTGCATAAATAAATAAACAGAATCCACCCCTGTCCCCTAACATTAATACTGGTGCTATAATGCAGGAGGAATGAATAAAGAAATGATTCCTCCCTGACGTTCAAGTATAGCACTCCAAAAGCTAGCAACAGCAAGACACATCAACACTGGCAGGCGTAAGTAAGATTAATACTAATGATTTCATTAATGATGTCTACCCACCATACAAATGAAATGTGAATGGATTCCTTAAAATGTAGATGACAAAGCATTTTTGGCAAAAACAAATGTGCCAGTAATAACAATTCCAGGTCTAATGCCTCTGCTTGTTAACTAGGTTTGGTTAGTGTGATGTCATACCCCAGGAGAAGTGGTTCTAAGCCTATGAACCACTGCCCTCGTCATACTTTATTCATTCTGGTACTGGCACATCTAATGATGGCAGCACCTGTGAAAGCAAGAGACTGAGCCCCAAGCTTGTCTGAAAAACAGACAGAGATAATGTTCTAACATCTGAGTGATTCATACCTGGATAAGATCCAGGCATGCATAAGAAGTTTATACTGGAACAAAGTAGACATCTGGCAGGAGTTTGGTGAGCTCCTGTCTTCCCTGCAGGCATCACCCATTCTGGTCTCCAGTGCCAACACAGGTATAATGACCTGAGGAAGCCTATGCTTGACCAGCTTACTGAGTGGGTTGATCAGATAGCAGCAAGAAGACCAGAGTTGTATAGTAGATATTTCTTTTTTTATTATTTATTTTAATCATAAGTTTAAAAATAAACTCTAAAACAGTTGCATAAAAAGGTAGATGCTACAAGAAATATGTGCAACTTCAAATATGTATCTGTATGTATTTATAATACATAATAAAGCACAAACATATCTACATTGGCTATAAAAAATGTACACACCCCTGTTAAAATGCCAGGTTTTTGTGATAAAAAATGAGACCACAATAAATCATTTCAAAACTTTTCCCACCTTTACTGTGATCTATAACCTGTACAATTCAATAAAAAAACAAACAAATCTGTTAGGGGAAAATATAAAAAATAAAAAATGTACAATATGCTGATTGCATAAGTGCGCACACCCTTAAACTAATAATTTGTTGTGTGTGCACACCCTTAAACTAATACTTTGTTGAAGCACCTTTTGATTTAATTACAGCATTTAGTTTTCTTGGGCACACACCTGCCATCAATTAAAGAGACTCTGATTAACCCCAAATAAAGTTCAGCTGTCTTAGTATAGTAGGATTTTCTTGACATTTACTTAGTTGCCTGCTACAGCAAAAGCCATGGTTCACAGAGAGCATACAAAGCATCAAAGGGATCTCATTGTTGAAAGGTATCAGTCAGGAGAAGGGTATAAAGAAATTTCCACAGCATTGTATATACTATGGAACACATTGAAGACAGTTATCAAAAAGTGGAGAAAATATAGGACAACAGTGACATTGCAAAGAACTGGATGTCCCTCTAAAATTTATGAAAAGACAACACAAAAACTGGTCAGGGAGGCTGCCAAGAGACCTAGAGCAACACTGAAGGATTTGCAGGAATTTCTGGCAAGTACTGGTTGTGTACTACATGTGACAACAATCTCCCGTATTCTCCATATGTCTGGACTATGGGGTAGGGTTGCAAGACGCAAACCTTTTCTTACACAGAAAAACATCCAGGCCCAGCTAAAAGTTACAAAACAATACATCAAGTCTCCCAAAAGCATGTGGGAAAATGTGGTATGGTCTGATGAGACCAAGGTTGAACTTTTTGGCCACAATCCCAAAAGGTACTTTTGTCGTAAAAACAACACTTCGCATCACCAAAAGAACACCATCCCCATGGTGAAGCATTGTGGTGGCAGTATCATGCTTTGGGGTTGCTTTTCTTCAGCTGGAACTAGGGCTTTAGTCAAGGTGGAGGGAATTATGTACAGTTCCAAATACCAGTCACTTTTGGCTCAGGCGTCTGCTAGAAAGCTGAAGATGAAGAGGAATTTCACCTTTCAATATGACAATGACCCCAAGCATACATCTAAATCAACAAAAGAATGGCTTCACCAGAAAAAAATTAAAGTTTTGGAATGGCCCAGCCAGAGGCCAGACCTAAATCCAATAGAAAATCTGTGGGGTGACCTGAAGAGGGCTGTGCACAAGAGATGCCATCGCAATCTGAGAGATTTGGAGTGCTTTTGCAAGGAAGAGTGGGCAAATACTGCTAAGTCAAGATGTGCCATGCTGGTAGACTCTTACCAAAGAAGACTGAATACTGTAATTAAATCAAAAGGTGCTTCAACAAAGTATTAGTTTAAGGGTGTCCATACACAACAACGTATTAGTTTAAGGGTGTGCACTCTTATGTAAACAGCATATTGTACATTTTTTATTTTTTTATATTTTCCCCTCACAGATTTATTTGTTTTTCAGTTGAATTGTATGGGTTATAGGTCACATAAAAGGTGGGAAAAGTTTTGAAATTATTTATTGTAGTGTCATTTTTTTTATATCACAAAAACCTGGCATTTTAACAGGGGTCTGCAAACGTTTTATATCCACTGTAGATGCAGACCTGCATCTATATACAAATGTGGGATTTCTTTGTGATGACATACATTTGTGTGAAAATTCAAACATGTATTTATGAGTAAAGAAATACATGTACATTTGCATATACATGTCTGTAAAATACAGCTGCACATCTGCATGTGTAGGCTCATTAATTTTTTTGTTGATGTATATCAATGTATGTGTTATACACAAACAGAGAAAAAAATTGCATTGCCACATATTTTCATATACAGTAGATATTAACTTTGTTAAAATATTAACTGCAGACATTTTTTTTAAAGAAAGGATTCTGTTTGCATAGGCCAGAAACATTTTATTAGTATGATATGTACAAAAAACAATAATTTCTTCCACAATATGAACAGCTTTACAAGGTAGCTGAACTCAAGTCACCACACCCTAGCTAGAATAGTAGATAAGGGAAATGGGGGGATACTGCAGTGTCAAGTGAATGACAACCACATAGTTTAGTGAGAGATGACCAGTTGTATTACTTCTGCATACATTTCTAAACAATCCACTAATCTGGAAGTTTGAAAAATTCCACACTGATCACCAAGGCAAGGCCCCAGACCCATGATAAATATTTAGAATTCTCGTTCTTTTATTGTATTACAAATAACTTCTTCAGAAAATATAATCACAAACCTAAAATCATTTTAAAAAGGTAGCGAAAATGCCACTTGACTGAATATCCAATCAAAAGAGGTAAAATGATATGTGAGTGCATACAAGTGTGTTCCTATTTAAATTAGTTACAGACTTTGAATGAAATGTATATGTATGAAATAAAAAAACAACACAAATTATAACTAAATCACATAGAAAAAAATACAAATTATAAGTTATTCACTTGAAAATATCATTCAACAAAACTTCTGCATTAATAAAAAACACTTGCCCCGGGATTCATGAAGCTCGGCGCAAGGCCGGCGTAAGGCCTGCGCCGGCGGTGCATGGAATATCCGGCGCAGTAGCGCCATATACATATTAATGAGAGTGCACCGGAATCACAGACACGTGCGTAGTGTACGTGAGCGAGCCCAGGTAGGATGCGTCTGGAGGCGTGTCAAAGCCGGCAGGAGGTGAGCAACCTAATGTGCTGACAGCCACGGTCCGCCCACAATAGTAATGGCAGCAGCCAGGTCCCGTGCAGAATGAAGCGCCGCGGACAGTGCGCAACATAGTCCCGTTCCAAATCAGCGGAGAAGCAAATAAAGCCACCAAGGCATAAGTGTACCCGTTCAAGGAGCAAAGGATACGCATAAGACCGCCGCCGTCCGCAATGTACTGTCAGTGTTTACACTCAGAGAAGGTGTACAGCCGCATGTCAGCGCCGCACCGACATAGGAGCAGCGACTAAGGTCACCACCTGTCCCACTGTGTTTGGGGCAGTCTCTCCATGGACAGTTGTGTCCCGAAAAACGTATTAGAAATGGCTGATGTGCTACGAATGTAGGACACAATGATATCCGTATGTAATGTAATGGTAGCATGAATTGGTTATTTCTGTAACAGAAATACCGAAATGACACTATAAACAGAATAAGCAAGGAAATTGCCACAATAATAAGCAAATTATTTAGGCAAACAAGTGAATTTCTATGCTATATAGTGACCGTTTGTATGTGTCGGCCTGTAAAGGCAGATGTGAGTCGGAAATATCCCAGATCGGAAAATGGAAAAGGTGGAAACCCCAGCAGCGACATGGGCATGGTCACCAGGGTTACCTGCTGTCCCAAAGTGCCATGGACAGACCCTGATTGGACAATGGTGTCCCTGCAACAATCGTAAAAATGGAAAATGACCTGCGATCCCCTGCCACGCAAATTCCATAATATACATGTAAATAGTAGCATAAAACATATACATTACGGTATGGAACACAGACATGGCATAAGAAAATAAATAAGGAACCCAAGCGCTAACAGAATAGGCTCATAGTATGGCAAACAAGTGAAGTTCTGTCTACTGCACTAGCCCTGGGTATGTGTAGTCCTGCAAATATCGAAGTGTCCACATAACATGCCCCACCATGGGCATTGGAAAAGGTGCCAACCATAATGGTCACAAGCAGTAGTGACAGTACATAGCCGGGTAGCTGTGCCGACATAACAACAGTAAGGAAGCAAGATACCCCAAACACAGGCAAACATGTGCATAGCAACATATCCCAGACCCAGCAACATCTCTGTTGCATACACGGATGGTGTATGATGAAGTGTAATATCCAGAAGCAGAACACATGCATTAGGATGTACTAGAGAATAACCTCATTGTACATGTCAGTCACACCCATGTATACCCCTGCACCCAAACCTGCTAGCATCCGTGTGCAGCTATACAACCACACACAATGTGCATACCTGAACTGTGGTAAGATGTTTGTGTTAGGCAATGCCACGCGGGCAAATCATTACCCACATGTCAGCAACCCACCGCAGGTACAGATATGTAAATGGCTGCATGTGAATGTGTCAGCAGAATGTGTACATCCGGCATGTAGTATGTACCCGTCCAAACCATCTAGGTTTGCATACGACACGGTGCACATAAGTGTACACATGTGGACAAGTCTGGTCGGTGGACCACCGCATCGCCGATCATCTCTGCAGTGAAGTCGATCACATATAGCGGAACAGGTGCCCAACACACAGGACATCCTAACAGGGTGCTACAGGCAAAGAAGAAACTGGGACATCACATGTGGAGATGGCGTGGCTGGACGGACAAATACACACGGTCAAGGTAAAGGATGGAACAACATGCATATGGCTGGATGGATGTTGTTCGTAAAATATATAGAAACACATATGAAGTTCCAGTTTACACTCGAAATACTATATAATGTATTGAATTGTACCGTACAATATGGCAGCAGAACTAAGCCTGCATGTAATTGGTGAAGCTAAGCTGTACTGTGATGGAATTCTGAACCTGGCAGTAAGCAGGACAGCAGCCTCATGTCTGTCATCATTAATCATTTGCTGGGTTACAGAACAATAAATGTATGTACATGCATAACAGCACTCCTTCCCCAGAGGAGGATGGCCTTGTGAGCTCAATGGAAGATAGCAGTACAACTCCCTACCACACAGACAAAGCAGCGTATCAAGAAATTAACTGTCCACTGTATCGTAACAGTCTAGGGTCCTTGAAACAGCTACAATCACAAAAGGATACTGTAATGTACAAGGTGCCTTGCAAGCCTGTGTTATTCCCATGAGAAAACAATTTAAAAGCACGAGCCCAGCACCCACGTATGTATAGACTATTGCGGACCATAGTGATGGAAATGCCCTGTGACCGACCACGTCAGTAAGTTGGGCAAATGCTGATTGTAAACACTATATAAAGAAACTGCTTACTGTATAGAGTCAGACAAAACTCCCATACTTGGACTGTACATTATTTAGCCTGCCTGTGTACACTACTAAAACTGTCCGAACCCGAGCCTCCTGTGTTATCGGCTGTCACTTAGAAAAGTCTACTGATAACTACAGTCTGGTTGTAACAACTTATTTCACATCGTGATCCTTGTAATCGAATTCCCTTGGTAAGCTACAGGTCAGAGTGCATGGCTGGTTAGACATGTCGCGGAGAATATGCATAAATGGTTCTTCTTGAATGAAAAGACCTCCGACTGAATTGTTGTGTGTAAAGAGGCTGTTTACTGTCTGATCTGTGGCTGAAAAGCGGAAAACTGGATCCCAAGAAGAAAAGCGTGCAGCCTTAAACAGGAGGCCCAGGTAAGGAGTGTCTGCCTTTTTGTGTCTATTGTAGATCAGGGACCAGACTACATTGTGTTTCTGTTAACAGTAGTGATATCGGTCGAAGACCTACCCACATACTGTTAAATCTGAACATAGGTCAGGGAACACACAGCAGAGTAAATAGTGAATGTAGACACTACAGTGGATACAGGGAAGGAGACACCGTGTTATGACAGAAGATGCGTAGCAGTCGTGTAGAGGATATGGGAGATTATTGAAGCAACAGATCATGTGATCCGCATTTGACGGGTGCCGTGAAGAATATGCAATCGCAGAGAGCACATAATGTGAGTTACGCAGCAAAATGGGGTAATAAATATGACATTGATGGTATATTAGGCAACATACCGTTACTGAAACATTGTAATCGCTGAAAATCCGATGCATATGTTCCAAGGTAAACACCTGTTCCACCCTGAGAGGGATATGCCCTCTCTGGCCAGCCGTGTCCTGTAAATAAACCGAACACATGTCAAATGTCCTGATATCTCAGGACAAACATTTCCAGATATATAGCAAAATGGTAGCATAAAGAGTACCCACTGCCCACAAGGACACAGTCCGACAAGCTCTACACTTTACATATGCACAGTGGTGTCCATTGTAGGACCCAAAAATTGTGGAAAGAATCGAATAATGTGTTATTCCAACGCGTACCTGAACTCATTGTCGTCACAGGTACACATATGCACCCATAGCGTGTTTAATGTTGCTGATAGCTGTCCATGTAATGCAGCACAGATGCACAGAAATACCCAGGGTACCGGGTCCATAGAACTGCATCCACATCACACCTCCGCACACATGACGGATGTGTAATGGGTACTATCAATTGTTGCAGTCAAGGGATTCTGGGTATGTAGACTCTGTGCTCGGTGTTGTTTCGCAGGCAATACTTTCTCCGCCCGTGGGAGGGATGTGTACGTATCACCTGCCTCAGTCTCCGCTAATAATGCAAACCATACTCCGGAGAATGCTAAATGTAGGTGTGTAATGTGTACAGCCCCATACTACTGTCCAGTAGGCAATTGTCATGGATGGACACCCGTATGGCCAGAATGGCACCCACAACTGCAAACCGGGTAAATGACATAGCGGGAAGGCATAACACAGGAAATACACATAGGGACTACAGTTGACATTCCACATACAAAGCAGGACCGTCGTGCCAACACCGGCGTACACAGCACTCAATCTGCCAGCAACAGACTGAGGAGCACCGCTACCGTGCAAGCGTAACAGATGTGCGACCTGTGGAACACATACTAATGGCACACACACACCGTCAAGTAGGATATGTAAACTATGGCTTTCCCACCTATGAAGACAACATGGTTAAATGAATGCATAGGTAAGCAACATGTTCTGGTGGTGTTATAGTGGAAATACAGTGACGGATATGTCCCATTGGGACGTCTGCGGTTTAAATTGAGCATTTGCTAACCAGCATCTTTGGATGTATGTAATTTGTCCACAGTAGTAAATCACCTGGTTATGTAGCACCATGTGGAATGGGTAGTCCAACAGACATCCGCGATTCCTGAACACACAGTATCAGTGAAACCCACTGCTCACAAGGACACAGTCCGACAAGCTCTACACTTTACATATGCACAGTGGTGTCCAATGTAGGACCCAAAAATTTGTCTAAAGACAGGAATGCCGCATTCTTTCAACACTTAAGTGAACTCATTGGCGTGACAGGTACACATATGCACATAAGCGTGTTTAATGTTGCTGATAGCTGTCCATGTAATGCAGCACAGATGCACAGAAATACCCAGGGTACCGGGTCCATAGCACTGCATCCACATCACACTTCCGCACATGACGGATGTGTAATGGGTACTATCAATTATCGCGGTCAAGGGATTCTGGGTATGTAGACTCTGTGCTCGGTGTTGTTTCGCAGGCAATCCTTCCTCCGCCCTGTGGGAGGGATGTGTCTGTAACACCTGCCTTACTCCCGCTAATAATGCAAACCATACTCCGGAGAATGCTAAATGTAGGTGTGGAATGTGTACAGCCCTATACTAGTGTCCAGTAGGCAATTGTCATGGATGGACACCCGTATGGCCAGGATGGCACCCACAACTGCAAACACGGGTAAATGACATAGCAGCGGTAAGGCATGACACAGGAAATACACATAGGGACCACAGTTGACATTCCACATACAGAGCGGACTCGTGCCAACACCGGCGTACACAGCACTCAGTCTGCCAGCAACAGACTGAGGAGCACCCGCTACCGTACAGCGGAACAGATGTACGACCTGTGGAACACATACTAATGGCACACACACAACGTCAAGTAGGATATGTAAGCTATGGCATTCCCACCTATGAAGACAACATGGTTAAATGAATGCATAGGTAAGCAACATGTTCGGTGGTGTTATATTGGAAATACAGTGACGGATATGTCCCATTGGGATGTCTGCGGTTTATATGAAGCAGTTGGTAACCAGCATCTTTGGATGTATGTCAATTGTTCACAGTACTAAATCAGCTGGTTATGTAGCACCATGTGGAATGGGTAGTCAAACAGACATCCGCGATTCCTGAACACACAGTATCAGTGAAATCCAATGCTCACAAGGACACAGTCCGACAAGCTCTACACTTTACATATGCACAGTGGTGTCCATTGTAGGACCCAAAAATTTGTCTAAAGACAGCTCTTCCGCCTTATTTAATCACCTAACGGAACTCATTGTAGTCACAGGTACACATATGCACATAGCGTGTTTAATGTTGCTGATAGCTCTCCATGTAATGCAGCACAGATGCACAGAAATACCCAGGGTACCGGGTCCATAGAACTGCATCCACATCACACTTCCGCACACATGACGGATGTGTAATGGGTACTAGCAATTGTTGCGGTCAAGGGATTCTGGGTATGTAGACTCTGTGCTCGGTGTTGTTTCGCATGAGCAATCCTTCTTCCCGCCCTGTGGGAGGGATTTGTCGTAACACCTGCCTTACTCTCCGCTAATAATGCAAACCATACTCCGGAGAATGCTAAATGTAGGTGTGGAATGTGTACAGCCCTATACTAGTGTCCAGTAGGCAATTGTCATGGATGGACACCCGTATGGCCAGGATGGCACCCACAACTGCAAACCCGGGTAAATGACATAGCAGCGGTAAGGCATGACACAGGAAATACACATAGGGACCACAGTTGACATTCCACATACAGAGCCGGACTCTCGTGCCAACACCGGCGTACACAGCACTCAGTCTGCCAGCAACAGACTGAGGAGCACCCGCTACCGTACAGCGGAACAGATGTGCGACCTGTGGAACACATACTAATGGCACACACACAGCGTCACGTAGGATGTGTAAACTATGGCATTCCCACCTACGAAGACAACATGGTTACATGAATGCATAGGTAAGCAACATGTTCTGGTGGTGTTATATTGGAAATATAGTGACGGATATGTCCCATTGGGATGTCTGAGGTTTATATGAAGCAGTTGGTAACCACCATCTTTGGATGTATGTCATTTGTTCACAGTACTAACGCGGCGGTTATGTAGCACCATGTGGAATGGGTAGTCAAACAGACATCCGCGATTGGGAACATACACCAGCAGTGAAAAGCACTGGGCAGGTGGACACAGTCCAGCAACATCTAACTTGACATATGCACATCGGTGTCCATTGTAGGACCCAAAAATTCTGTTCAGAGAATGCCTGCTAGCTTCCTGCATTACTCATGTGATCTAATTGTCGTCACCACGTCACAGGTACACATAGGCGCATAGCGTGTTCAATGTTGATGATAGCTGTCCATGAACTGCAGCACACATGCACAGAAATACCCAGGGTATCGGGTCCATACAGCTGCGTCCACATCACACTGCAGCACACATGAAGGATGTGTAATGGGTACTGTCCACTGTTGCAGTCAAGGGAGTCTGGGTATGTAGAATCTGGCCTCGGTGTTGTATAGCAGGCAATCCTTTGTCCGCCCGTGGGAGGGGCGTGTCGTAACACATGCGTCACTCTCCGCTAATAATGCACACCATACTCCGGGGAATGCAAAATGCAGGTGTGAAATGTGTACAGCCCCATACCAGTGTATAGTAGGCAATTCACATGGATGGACAAGCGTATGACTAAGATGGCACACATAAATGCAAACCCGGTGGAATTACACTGCCGTAGTAAAGCATTACACAAGTCATACACATAGGGACTACAGTTGACATTCCCCATACAAGAAACACAGACAACCAGCCGATGAAGTCCAAAGCAAAGGCGAGTAGTGTAGGCACCGTCAGTGACCAACCAGACCACACCAAAAATAAAAGACAGTCACCATAGTCTATTGGAGCACTCCTCCTCTGCCTCATAAGCACACTTATTCAGACTACATACAATGTAGTCAACCTACTACATTTACAAGCATTAATTGGTTGGTACATTAGATGTGCTAGGTACTAATTACATGCCTTAAAGGCAGACAAGCGAACAAACCTTACTTGGGTTACACATCCCACACAGTGAGGACAACAGACATTGCTTGAAAGGTACAGTCTTCATCGGAAAATGGAAATATATGTACATATATGAAACATGAACCAACATAAAATGTTTTCCAAATGTCTGACTGTGTAAGCTACATGTATATGTCCTACGGATTGTGCCAATATATTAACAGAACTGCAGACACCTAGTAATATGAATGAACCATAATATATACACATAAACCGTATGAATATGACTACTGTAAAATAGACCAACGAAATGTAAAGATTCACAATGTGCTAATGTAACATTCATTTAGAAGGTTACAGAAATAAATCAATCAGACATCCATGTGTAAATACTAACAGAAGGCCAGCGAGGTGCTTGCCCTCACATGTACTGGGATGTCGTTCCACAGCATAGTGAGTGTCTGGGTGATGAATCCGTCCCAACAACACGTTCGATTAATGACAGTGTCAAGGTGTCGTCAGCTGCCCTTGTGCTTCTGAGGGATCTTCCTTATTTACGTCAAGCATAGTCATCAGATCTGGGTGCCACCTGGCCGTGCATGCCAGGCACGGGTCACCTCTGGGCAAGTGGTATGCAACTGTATACAGCTGGAATCCTTTCAGTCGGTCAGTATAACACATATACCTGAGACCCTGCATCCGTTTGTCGAAGAACTGTTGGTGCCTTTCCAGCTGCTGCAGGTGTTGGGTCAGATACATTCTGAGCGGGGCATTGTACCCAATCATAGGTCTATTGAGTGATGAGTACAAGGGGACAATGACCTCCCTGATCTAGATGTGAATCCCTTCATGATGATGTGGGCAATGTGGAAGGTCTACCCAACTATGTTAGCAACATGTGTGTCTAACGAGCGGTTAACAACAACACGTGTCCCCAGATCACTGGTAACCCCCTCCGTGTTCAGTGGACTGCCACCTATATGGTAGCTCGGGGTAACCTTGTTCATCCCGAAGGGTATGCCTATGCATTTCCTGGCATTTAGCTGTAGGACATGTCTCTGGTACCACTTATCCACATCTGTGAGGCACTCCTGAAGGATATCTGTGTCAGATGTGTGTCTGACCTTGGCATCCGGTTTGCAGTCGTATGCAAACATTGTCACCCATAACCCCCCTGTGTGTGCGTGTACATTGGAAACGTAGATGCTGGAAATAGTGGACCCAGGACTGAGCCCCATGGGACACCACCTGTGACTGGCTGTGAGTATGACATGGCGCCAGCAACTATGGCCATGTGTGTTCTGTGACCTAGCCCGTTTGCAACCCATATGGCGATGTATGGATTTACATTCAAGATGACGGGTTTATCAAGTATACCCGAGGGGTATTGTGTCGACGGCCTCTGCCGGGTTGAGGTAGGCTGTATGGACTGGTTTACCCTCAGCAATGGCCTTGGTGACTGATTCTACAAAGTGAAACACGTGTAAAGGGCATGATCTGACTATGACCAAGCTAAACTGGGTTGTATCCAAAGTATCACGGTTCCCCTATGTCCTCATCTATGTGTCCCATTATGATCCATCTCCATGGCTTTGCAGATAAGGCTTGTCAAACTAATGGTATGGTAATACCCAGGGTCAGTGGAGGCACCATCTATGTGGAGTGTGACTACAGTCGCCCTGTGCTACTACTCAGGTACGTATCCTGAGGTGAGGCTAGGATTACACAGCTGTCCGAAGTGTGGGTTAAATTCCCCATAGAGTTCCCGGAGTGCACAGCTGGGACACCATGTGGACCCATGGATGTTGTGTTGACTGCCTTGGGGCTGGATGTGGGTAATGCTGGACATACCAGCGGCAGACGTGCCACGTTCCCGAGTCCGATGCCCAAGGGACCACACACATAGCCGGCCTTAGGCATAGGCCAAGTAGGTAGCCGTCTAGGGTGTTGCTCTACTCGGGGCACCTTTCCAGACTCTATTTGGTGTAGGTAGACCAGGAGGGTGGCGGGTGGCGTATCGGTGGCAACCTCTGCCTAGGTCACCACTTACCCTAAGGCCACTCTTCCCGTGGGTAATACAGCAGTACCCACACCCAGGCGGGTCATCGCTAGGGTCATTGCTAGTATGGCACATCATCTCGTAAGGAAGGAAACCATATATCCCCAGACATAATGGCACAGCATAATGCCTGTTCGCGGCCAAAGGCAGACATCGTCACCAGCGTCGTTGCGGACGTACTGCGCGAGATGTCCGTTAACAATGCCGACAATGTGTCGCTTTGTGAAACAAACTCCACAGAGACATTCAATAATAGACAACGACGGACAACCCGATGTCCTCGTGTCTGAGCTGTTCAACCTGTTACGCCATGTTAAATGTGTGTAGCACAGCGGAACCGGGCCAAACAAAGCAGCGGACATGTCTGTGGCTCAGTGAAAGTCGTCACGCAATGTTAAACCCTTGTAATATTGCGACACAGGCCATACATACGGAGGGTTAGTAATGGCAGTAGGTTGGTCCGATCAGACCGTGTGCAATTAGTATAACGAGATCTACAACGGATACACCGGCCAATCGGCGCACACGGTTAAGACTAATTGGGGGGGGGCCGTGACATGGTACCATGGACACGGACAAAACGTGCCCATGTGACTCATCTAACATTCGTACAGGGTCAGGGCGGTCCCGTACAGTGGGCGGCCAAGACCAAACCCAAAGCACCACAGCAACACCCTGACAATCGAAGGCCTGTATGCATATGGGATATAAGCAGCTGTCATCTGAACAGCCCTGTGGTGACGACATATGCATCCTGGGCCATGGGCGAGGGGAATTAGGAATGTTCAACATGCAGTACCGCACCTTTCCCACCAGGAGAATGGATGCCTGTGGCGTGCGTGTGTGCGGGGGTGATATGTCAATGTACATAGGTACCACGGGTATGCATATTAATGACAGCGAACAGCTAACGTGCACTGGTCACAGTAAGAGTCAAGCGTGACTGCAGTCACGTTGGAATTATGACTATAGAACATATAGATGTGCGTGTGCGTAAAGCGTCCATGCTGCAAAGACTGTTACATATATAAAGCTGTAAGTGCTTTCTGCACCGTCCGTCAACGGATCAGACATATGTTGCGGAATAGTCACAAGTAGCATAAAACACGTAACCACACAGACACTGTAAACATATATAAGCGGAATACGGATATGCGTATGCGGCGTCGCGTAACCCTAATCCGGACATGCGGTGTGCGTGTGCGTGTGTGATCCAGTGGAACCAGGGAAGGTTACGGATGTCTCCTCCACGTTTACATTCATAATTGTCAAATATATGCTTAAATAGTACCTATTGATTCCATGCTTTGTTATCGTAATGCTACTAATATACACATCGATATACAATAACCTGATCAACACACTACATTCTAAGGTGCACTCTCACCAATTATCAACTATGTGTCCGGATACTGATTGTATTTACCAATATTGTAGATATATTAACACATTGTTGCCGTATTATTGTTTCCATGAAGTAAGGCATGCAACACTGATATGTATATGTCACGTTATAATCAAGACTTGGAGCACTGTCCACCTAACTATGAGCAGGTTTATTGATTAATTCGCTTTAAACCGACTCTGAAGGAAGTGAATTAGGGACGGCTATGTCATGACATCCGTACTCCGGCGGTGCCCCATGTTAGTAGTTGAGAGAGCTCAGTATCCTTTCACTGTGGAGTCTATCGTATTTGACAGTGTCTGTTTCAGCCGATATATGTTCCATAATGTCGTTTATGAAGATGGGCAGGGCCTTAAGGTTTGCTGTATTTCGCATACTGGCACGTGGATATAGATAGGCCATGTCATACAAACGATGGGTAGTCAAGCAGACATCCACGACTGGGGAACATACAGCGGCAGTCAATACCACTGGCCAGATGGGGACAGTCAAACACGTTCTACACTTTACAAATGCACATCGGTGTCCATTGTAGGACTCCAAAAATTCTGACTTGTTTGCCAGTATCGCCAGAAAAGCCAATCCGGTACAAACCGTGACTACGGCACCGCTGAACATATGCACCACCAGCGTGTTTAAGGTTGATGATACCTGCCCATGACATGCAGGACATATGAACAGAGGTCCCCAGACTGCCGTGTCCATACATGTGCGTCCATATCCCAGTTCCGCACACATGAAGGATGTGTCATGCGTGCCGTGGGGGTTGCAGCCCTGGTATCCTGGGTATGCAAAATGGGTCTCGGTGTTGTTTGGCTGATAATCCGTTGTCCGCCCGTGGGAGGGCTGCGGGTACAGGGCGTGCCTTAGTCCCCAGTAAGGATGCAAAGCACCCATAGGGTAATGCTAAAGGCATGTGTGAAATGTGTTCAGCCCTACATCAGTGTCCAGTAGGCATTTCCCAAGGATGGACAAGCGTCACGGACAAGATGGCACCCATAATAGCAAGCCTGGTGGAATCACACAGCCGTAGTAGGGCATGACACAGGACATAAAGATGGAAACAGCAGTACATACACCCCGTAGACATCCATCCTGCCATGCGAATCCCAGCGTACACAGCAGCGAAGGTGCTATCCAGTATGTGGGGATCACCCGCCTCCACTCGGCGGAACATACCTGCGACCTGTGGAACACATATTAATGGCACACCAACAACGTCAACTAGGAAGGCCATACTATCGCTAAAATATGGGTTCACACACATAACCGACATACTGTCATGAATACATAGGTTCTACATGTACCGGCTGTGTTATACTGACAATTCAGTGGCGGATAGTTCACAATGGTACCTGTGAGGATTATGTAAAGCTGTTGCCAACCTGCAGGACTACAGTAACACCCTATGGGTAAATTGTGGAAGGACACGGGTTACGTAGCACTACATAATATGGGTAGGCGGACAGACATCCGGGAATGGGGAACATATGGCGGCAGTCAAACCCACTGGCGAATGGACACAGTCCAACATGTCCTAAACTTTACATATGCACATCGGTGTCCATTGCAGGACCCAAATATTACTCCTTAAGTGAGTGTGAGCAACATAGTGTGAACCGGAAGAGGTGACAGCCGTGACTACGGCACAGGTAGATATGTGCACCACAGGTGTCTTCAAGGGTGATGACAGCCGTCCATGAAATGCAGGACATATGAATAGGACTCCCCAGGCTGCTGCATCCATACACGTACGTCCACATCCCATTTCCGCACACATGAAGGGTGTGCAAGGGTACTGTCGGCGGTTGCAGACATGGGATCGTGGGTATGCATATATGGGTGTCGGTGTGGATTGGCAGATGATTCATCGTCCGCCCGTGTGCGGGGCGTGGCCATAACATATCGTTACTCCGCAATACTAATACCGATCATCCACGGAAATGGAGAATGCAGCTGTGAAATGTTGACAGCCCGATACTAGTGTCCAGTAGGCGGTTCCATGGATGGACAAGCGTGCGGCCAAGATGGCACCGATAGGTGCAAACCTGGGGGAATGCCACAGCTGTTGCAAGGCATAACCCAGGGAATACAGATACGGTGTACAGTACACACACCCCATTCAAAGAAAGACCGCTGGGCAGATACCGGCGTACACAACACACCATGTGCCAGCACATCTATGGGGATCACACGCTTCCATACAGTGGAACAGATGGGTCACCTGTGTAAAGATACCAATGGCACAATCTCCACGTCTGCTGGGAATGACATAGGATGGTCAAACTATGGCGTTGACACCAAAGAAAGACATCCTTCGGTGAATTAATAGGATTGATGTCAATACACCATGGCAAACACCCAATGAACAGGGAAGACTTGCTGGCACCCTATGGCCCCAAACAATGTCACACATAGGTAGATGGAACAGTCAACATAAACATTTCGTCCACGACAGGTCGCATATGGTATCCAAAGGTACTTCATAGACATGTATGCGCTATCACCCGTTGGCCCAGTGAGACTTACACATAACATGGAAGTATCCAGGCTTTAAATGTCCACCCTTACACTTCCATTTGTCACTTTCTATGCGAGCAATGGGGATGTAGCCACAGCATA
Source organism: Protopterus annectens (assembly GCF_019279795.1). NCBI lineage: Eukaryota > Metazoa > Chordata > Ceratodontiformes > Protopteridae > Protopterus > Protopterus annectens. Next base: position 334,838,583 of record NC_056728.1, on the reverse strand, counting down.
GAAAGCAGAGGCGATACTGCTAACGAAACACACACATGTCAACATCACAGAAAGCATACTATGAACACACGTATTACATGATATTGTACTATGCAACACAAACAAACCGGAAACCTGCAGCAAGAATAGTCACCGTAGTTCGACACAACACAAGTCTTAGTAACATTTGAACAGTTCATGAAAACATGCAGCGTTTTCGTTGTTTCCTAGCGTGTGCAGGAAATATGCTATGTCTCTGAATGTTCACAAACAACAATGTGAGTCCTAACATGATTTTAAATATCACACTGTTGATTGTGAACACTGTAACAATTGCTTATTCAGATGTATGGTGAAAGCAGCGGAAACACACACACACACGGAAGGGACGGAGATGAACCTCGCCTATTTACATGAACTCAGTACAGTATGAATCAATTACACAGCGCTACCGAGTTAACTGGCGTGGCGCTGTCGAGGCATACATGTAGGCTGCTGACGTCACCCGCAAGACAATATTTGGAAATAGCCAAGGCATGTGTTGCGAAGCGTCTAAAAGCATAATCAGTCGCAGGGGCAGCTGGAAACACACACACACACACACGGAAGGGACGGGGGACGAACCTCGACTATCTACATGAACACACTACTGTATGAAGCATTTACAGAGCGCTACCGAGTTTGCTAAACAGAGCGCTGTCACAGGCATACTTGTAGGCTGCTGACATCACCCGCAAGACAATAGTTGGCAATAGCCAAGGCATGTGTTGCGGAGCGTCTAAAAGCATAATCAGTCGCAGAGCCAGCTGGAAACACACACACACACACGGAAGGGACGGGGGACGAACCTACGACTATCTACATGAACACACTACTGTATGAAGCATTTACAGAGCGCTACCGAGTTTGCTAAACAGGCGCTGTCACAGGCATACTTGTAGGCTGCTGACATCACCGCAAGACAATAGTTGGCAATAGCCAAGGCATGTGTTGCGGGCGTCTAAAAGCATAATCAGTCGCAGAGACAGCTGGAAACACACACACACACACACGGAAGGGACGGGGGCGAACCTCGACTATCTACATGAACACACTACTGTATGAAGCATTTACAGAGCAGCTACCGAGTTTGCTAAACAGGCGCTGTCACAGGCATACTTGTAGGCTGCTGACATCACCGCAAGACAATAGTTGGCAATAGCCAAGGCATGTGTTGCGGGCGTCTAAAAGCATAATCAGTCGCAGAGACAGCTGGAAACACACACACACACACACGGAAGGGACGGGGGCGAACCTCGACTATCTACATGAACACACTACTGTATGAAGCATTTACAGAGCAGCTACCGAGTTTGCTAAACAGGCGCTGTCACAGGCATACTTGTAGGCTGCTGGCGTCACCCGCAAGACAATAGTTGGCAATAGCCAAGGCATGTGTTGCGGGCGTCTAAAAGCATAATCAGTCGCAGAGACGGCTGGAAACACACACACACACACACACGGAAGGGGCGGGGGCGAACCTCGACTATCTACATGAACACACTACTGTATGAAGCATTTACAGAGCAGCTACCGAGTTTGCTAAACAGGCGCTGTCACAGGCATACTTGTAGGCTGCTGGCGTCACCCGCAAGACAATAGTTGGCAATAGCCAAGGCATGTGTTGCGGGCGTCTAAAAGCATAATCAGTCGCAGAGGCAGCTGGAAACACACACACACACACACACGGAAGGGGCGGGGCGAACCTCGACTATCTACATGAACACACTACTGTATGAAGCATTTACAGAGCAGCTACCGAGTTTGCTAAACAGGCGCTGTCACAGGCATACTTGTAGGCTGCTGGCGTCACCCGCAAGACAATAGTTGGCAATAGCCAAGGCATGTGTTGCGGGCGTCTAAAAGCATAATCAGTCGCAGAGGCAGCTGGAAACACACACACACACACACGGAAGGGACGGGGGCGAACCTCGACTATCTACATGAACACACTACTGTATGAAGCATTTACAGAGCAGCTACCGAGTTTGCTAAACAGGCGCTGTCACAGGCATACTTGTAGGCTGCTGGCGTCACCGCAAGACAATAGTTGGCAATAGCCAAGGCATGTGTTGCGGGCGTCTAAAAGCATAATCAGTCGCAGAGGCGGCTGGAAACACACACACACACACACACACACACGGAAGGGGCGGGGCGAACCTCGACTATCTACATGAACACACTACTGTATGAAGCATTTACAGAGCAGCTACCGAGTTTGCTAAACAGGCGCTGTCACAGGCATACTTGTAGGCTGCTGGCGTCACCCGCAAGACAATAGTTGGCAATAGCCAAGGCATGTGTTGCGGGCGTCTAAAAGCATAATCAGTCGCAGAGGCAGCTGGAAACACACACACACACACACACACGGAAGGGGCGGGGGCGAACCTCGACTATCTACATGAACACACTACTGTATGAAGCATTTACAGAGCGCTACCGAGTTTGCTAAACAGGCGCTGTCACAGGCATACTTGTAGGCTGCTGGCGGCACCGCAAGACAATAGTTGGCAATAGCCAAGGCATGTGTTGCGGGCGTCTAAAAGCATAATCAGTCGCAGAGGCAGATGGAACACACACACACACACACACACACACACACACACACACACACACACACACGGAAAGGGCGGGGGCGAACCTCGCCTATCTACATGAACACACTACAGTATGAAGCATTTACAGAGCAGCTACCGAGTTTACTGAGCAGGCGCTGTCAGGAGGCATACCCCTCGTGAGTGGTATCATTTGCAAAGGCAATGCGCCCGCTCGGGTGTTCGGACAGAGTCGCGATCACGCGGTCTGTTACCATCCAAGGTCGCCGTACACTAACACGTTAGTGCTGCAGTCGAGAATAACAAGTAACTACTGATCAGTACATCACTGCATACTGGGCATGCTCAGACACTTAGACTCGGCACAGGGCAGACATGCATACACATGTTGCGGCGGCATGGGTGGCGTAATGTGGACCGTCGTGTGTGTCCAGCCACACAACAGAAACCTGGCCATGCCACAGGCGTGGCCGTTGCGTGGGGATAGAGGCATGCACCGGGTATTACTGCAGGCGGCTGCGGTGTGCACTGTGCTGTGTGTCTATCTACACAGCTGCCTACTGGGCATGCTCAGACACTTAAGTCGGCACAGATCAGACATGCATACACATGGTGCGGCGGCATGGGTGGCGGAATCACGGACCATCCTGTGTGTCCGGCCACACAACAGTAACCGGTCATGCCACAGGCGTTGTTGTTGCTGCGGGGAATATGTAGGTGCAATTAACCATGTGTAGGACTGGCCTACAGTTTGTTGCATGCTACAGACAACCCTCACAAACACAGGATACCTTCACAGATGTCCTGAGGACACTGGTGAGTGGGCATGCTCTCACAACAGCACCGTTTGGGTGACATGAACCACCCATACATAGCCTGGGAACATTACCCATGGCACAACACAGTACGCCAGCAGTCCCAGGTGTTCACACACCTGGCCACTGTTAAACAGCCATGCACCATACATACCAGAGGGGGATGTCTGACAGTTCTGCCCATCACGCATGGTGAGGATATGCCCCACACAGGATGTACAGCCCTCAATGGTGATGCAAGACCGTATAGTGGATCCACTGGTCATCCACTCACTGTAACCAACACCAGCATGGGGGACCTCAGTGATGACCTCTCCACAGAAAACCACACACATCATATGACCGGTGTGGTACCCTACATGTCCTCCATGCCAATGTTGAACAGAGGCCAGACCGGAGCCTACCGAATGCCTTCCCGACCACCCACATGCATGTCTGCAACAGGCAAACATGATGACATCAGGACCTTGTCCACCACAGGTAGGCACATGGTGTGGTGGACCGCAGCCACTGACTACCTGTACATCAACAGTTGGAGCTACTACATGGCAGGGCAATGACAGTACCAGGAAACCATCACCCATTCATACCGGCGTCACCATACGGCCCGACATACCAACATCCAGGTCCGCTCGTGGGAGTGGTACTGCAGAGGGCACATGAGACAACCACAGGGCCTTCCCTAACTGTGGTAAGGACATGGTTGGGGGCACACAGACCTGCCTGGAAATGGTCCAGAATGGTACAACAGTCACTGCACCCACAGACATTGTCTGCATACCACAGGACATGTTCCATGCATACATCCCCCAACAGGAACATATCCATCCCACCAGAGTGTATCCTCCCAAACATGTCATATGGCCTGGGGTGATCCCATATCTCTATGGCGTTTGACACGTCAGCAATGGGCACCGATGGTTTCCCTGGCTGTGTGCTACCCATCCTCTTTGAGGCCCTCGGCCCACACATGCGTCCACTGTGTCATGTTAGCCTTACTATGGGCTATGTCCCCAATGGATGCCATATGGCATCTGTGGTCCCACTATGCCAGGGTAGTGCTCCTATGGACTGTCAACAGCCACACCCTATACGCTTGACAAGTGTTGTCTGCAAAGCTGTGTGGAGGCCCATACAGGTGGTCATGGTTACAGATAGCGGTGTACAGCCAATGCGGAACATACCCACAACTACATAGTCAAGGCGGATCCTGCCTCCCGAACCTGCTCGTCCAGTCTGGAGTGTTCACCAAGGCCATTGATGGGGATATGTGGGTTTGCACACAGTACCATGACCTGGTGGGGCGTTCAGAGCACACTACACATGGGACCCATGTAAAGGCTCGCCAGCATACATGTGGGGACATATGTCACCCGATGCTTCTCACACAGGTTGGAGGTCACACCACACAGGGTTGGTGCTGAAGGTGCTTTGTCACACTCATATCTGGACCCAGTGGAGGCCCACAGGGCTCACTCCTGTGCACCCTGCCATATGGCATCCGACCTTCCAATGTGCATGCAATCATAGGGGATTGTAGCAGACAAGGTATGCAGATGACTACGCACCGGCCGCCATACCCAGCACCCCATGTTACACGGACATCCCCCTAGGCGTCATAGACATGGCTGACTGGTGCCAGAGCCATGGCCTGCTACCAAATGCCAGAGAAGGTGCAGCCCTACCCAGTGTGAAGAACATGTTCGTCCCAATGTCACATGTGGGTGATGCGCCATTAAAGATGGTGGACATGTTCAGGGTAATGGCTACCACACCTGTTGGCAACCTCTGTCAACACACACAATGGCAATGTGGGTGTGAAGACATTCCATTGTGGCCTCCTGGTCTGGATGGAATGGCAACCACATCAGGGGTGTTCATTGTACCCCTGTACACATCACACACCAGTGCAATGACTGCGTACAATGGCACATGTGGCCTGTAGCTAACCTGTCGCCTGCAGCACTCGGAAGGACATAAGCGTTCCACAAGGCGGGGATGGCGGTGCTAGGACATGTGTCACAAGGTGCACGGCCAAGGGGACACTGGCTGTGGATCTGCACAGCACAGCTGCTCCGTGGTGATCTGTGCCCGACATACACGGCCATGTCTGACCTGGGTGACATGGGCACATTCCACCTCCAGGCCCCATGCGAACACGGGCACAGAAGCGACTGTCAGACACCTCAACCCAAAGATGAGTGGGGCGTGCTGGGGAACAGGGTAGCGGCCAGACACACACTACAACACGGGGAGGTGCCAGGCCATGTGGACGAAAGGCGCTGACTGCCTTTGTCCGGGACTGCTACTGGCGAGAGGGTGTGTGGCTATAGTTATCGCCAGTCAACCTCTGTGTGTCACTGCTAGACCAGGGACTGGGGACTGATGGATATGGCATCCCCATCCTGAGGGGTGTTAGATGCCACACACAGTCATGCTAGGTCCACACATGTCGTGGGGCACATATCCTGTCACGTTCATGTGTGCCTATGTACCTATGTAGGGGTCCATGCCAGATGTGGGTAACTGTGCTATGCTGATTTTGCCAGACATGCCTGTGGGTACACCACGACTACACGTGGGGAACTAATTACAGTGCTCCCAGTAGGCACGTGCAAGTACACCATCAGTATCATGCGGGTTAACTGCACCGACATGGTGCTACACATGTAACCACCACACATACTGTGTACACATATCAATGAATGCTGCACCTGTCCTGCATGGTATGTCTGCTGCATGATGTCCGTGCACAACACACATCACATACACACCTGTCACCAGCCATACACACACACCACAACATACACAGCACGTACTATGCGGACACAGGTATCACATACACCTCTCACTATCGTGTCCACCCTGTGCATCATAATATGTCAGCTTAACCGTGCATTGATGGTGTGGCTCACAGTTATCACTGGCAGAGACTTAATCATTTGCACAGGGTGATATGTGTGCCACAGGCATGGGCTGTACCAATGGATGACATCATGTGTGTGTGTAAGGGCCAGTGCATTGAGTGGGCATGACTATGTAGATTGCATGTGGGTGTGGTGGAGCCCTACAGTTGTGTCTGCTGTGTGTGGGTGTGTGTGTACACAGTTCAGTCATCTGTGATGCCTACACGGGGTATGCTTGGCAGCCCCTGACTGTACAGTGCAGGTGTTACGGCTCACTGTGTCTGCCGGCGGCCAAGTGACCAGCGCCTGCCTGGGGTCGCAGGCACGACCGGGTGGAGGTACAGACTGTCCACTCTCCGATGTCACATGTCCGCTGGAAGCGTGCCGCAGCGGGGCCGTCCAGGGCCACGTCCACGTGGCCTGCTCTGTCCTGGTGTGGATGGTGTGGTAGCAGCTGCAGTGCTACTGCTACCATCACTGTCTGTGTGGGCATGGGAGGTGGCACGCACGCTGACCTGCAGCAGGTGGTGTTGCTGGCACGCCCACGTGCCCTATGCCTCACCCCTACCTGGTGTTCCTGCACGGACTGCGCGCTCAAGGATGGCCAAGCCTCGGTCGATGAGACCAGCCATATCGCCCAATCTCCTATCCAGAACATCGGCAAGATGCTGTTGTGCATTCGCCAATGCCTGGATGCTGTCATTTAAGTGCGGATTGCGGACCTCTGCAGCCTCTGCCCCTCCTGGTTCTGCCGTTCGGCGCGAGCCTGCGCCGCCATTACCGTCTGGAACAGGCGTCTGGTTATACCAGCTGCTGCACCTGGGCGGCAGGTGTATGTCTGGCGGTGCTCCCCTACGGGCAGCACCTGCCACATGCCTGCGTGGCACTGCACCAGTCCTTACACTGGCAACATCGTGTGTCCCCACACCTTCTGCAGCCACCACACATTCCTGCTCGGGGACAACAGCCGCTGCCTGACCGTCATCTATGTGCCACGGTGTTGGGGTATGTGTCGGCATCTGAACCGTGTGCAGGGATGAAAGGGACGTATGTGTGATGTTCTCCAGTGGCACAGTCTCTGCCTGTGACGACCCTGCCTGTGCCTCATGCACATGCTCATCACCACTAGTATCTGTGGGGACACTAGCATCAGATTGACTGCGGGAGGGAGCACCTACAGCACCTGTCAATACAAAGACATACCATCGGTTACAATACAGACACACACACACACACACACACACACACACACACACACACACACACACACACACACACACACACACACACACACACACACACACACACACACACAGCATGCATGTGATTATGCAGGTGGCATGCAGCATTCACACAACACAGACCAGTGAATGCAGACCAGACATTCATAGTGGCAGTATGTACACTGCCCTGGTGGGGACAGTACAACAGGCAGGTGTCATTTAGTAGGCATGCAGTACACACATTCATGGTAGTTTGCATGCATCAGCGTGATACACCGTGTGGCGCGGGCAAGTTGGGAGTACACATGGCTGCCAACGGTATGTAATGTACACCGCAAACATGTGGGGTATCATGTGGACGTGTGAAGATGGTGTCCCACCGCATGCACCACATCATGATGGCTGTCATGGTGCAGTGTTATGTGTACAGTGTACAGATACAATGTATGTGTAACAGTGATGTCTGTGTAGATGCGTTGCTGTGAGCTGTGTGCATAGCTGTACGGTGTGTGGTGCGGGCTCTGTGCCACTGCACAGTAGCAGAACACAGCTATGTGTCTGTGCGATGCGTGACCTGGTCGCATTACATTGCCATGTCTGTAAGCCAGTTCAGCTGCTCAGCAGCACATATATGGTGGACATTGGAGGCACCTGTAGTAGCTGTGGAGAGGAATGTCATGTCACTGGTGTACTACATCAGATGTCCAAGGGGTCCACTACATTGATGAACCCACTATGTGTGTACAGGGTGCAATGGTGAGTACCCACTGTGGATGTGCTGTGTGGCAACATGCCTGTAGGTATCAACCATGGCCTTGTCTGTCTGACTCATTGACAATTGTGTGTGGTAGACATTGTGCACACGGCCCTGTGGTGGCCCATGTGACATACACCCATACTAGTGTGACGTGTCACATTCTCTCTGGATATGCTGACAGTGTGTATGTCTGCTATGTTGTGCATAGGTCATATCATGGTGTGACAATGCTGCAGCCAGACATCCACGTGCATGGGACATGGCATGCGCCATGTCTGGCGTGTGCACCGATGCAGGGGCATGGGTCACATTGGTAACACCTGTGCTCTGGCCAGATCACAGCTCACTCTGTGGTACTGTGTCCATACTGCACTGGCATACCAATGCATACTACACATGCAGCCATTGTGTAACACCTACACCATTGTATGCATAGCTGAATGCACGTAACACACCAATTGGTTGTGTGGTGTCATACCACTCTGATAGCAGGTGTATCTACTGTACATGGGTGGTGTGTATGTCGGGTGGTGCCAGCTGTATACCGTGTCGGGGGCACACACAGGTGAGCATGTCATGCCTAGACACATGGGGAATATCAATACAGCAGAACATGCGTTTGACTGGCAACAGACTTACCTGCAACAGACCCTTGGCCTTGCGACCGCCAGGCGTACCTGTAAAGGCATTACACAAAGGTATACACATTAGCCATTACTATCTCCACGGTCAGCACTGTGCATGACACATCATGCATGTGTGTGGTTGCATGTGCTATGCACATGTCTGCTAACACAACATAGCATACAATGGTTTTGCATCTTGTGTGGCCATATACCTGGCATGTATTGCTATATCATGTGTTGTACTATGACACCCACACCCACGTCGCCTATCATACAAACATGCAACACTGACTTACCATGCAGCTCCAGGCTCATAGCTCGGGAGACACCCACCTCCACGATGGGCGCAAGTGGTTCTGCGTGTTGTTCCGTGGGTGTCCCCAGACTGGCCAGGAGCTCCTCCGTAGCTGTGAGTGGGGGCTGTGTTGGTGGCCCACCACCTGTCCCACGTTGTTGCCTGGCGATTGCAGCGGCACGCTGTCTTGCATGCGGATCAGGTCTGTGCAGTGCCTGCGGATTTGTTGGTAGCTGCGGTTGGTTCCGCCCACGCTGTTCACCCTCCTGCACAACTCCTCCCACATCTCCTGCCGTTCTTGTGCCTGCTGTGGCACATGGCTAAACAGGGCGTTGTAGTTACTCTGGAGGTATGGTATGATGACCTCCTCCTCCTGTCGGCTAAATGGTGGAAGCCGGGAGCGTGGCATTATCTGGAAGACATAATGATGGTGGCAGGTCACATTCACACTGCTGTGCTGGCATACTGTTGGAAATGCATTGCCATGACATATGCGACATCTGCACAGTGATCTGTGAAGGGCATCGTGGCGGTGACACAGCCGATGTTGTGGCTTCACACCATTGAGCACTGGGTGTCACATCATATCTGTGTGCCACCCCATCACACTGTGCACGCACCATGTAGATGTTAGCCTGCCATGGACATGTGTACCTGGCTGCACCTATGTCCATATCAGTTGGCATATGTCCCCATGTGCCGTCTGTGCTACTGTTCACCTGTACACTGTGTATATGTCAGTACACATCACGTCTGTGTCCATTGTGAGCGTCAGCAGCGGCACTGTACACATACACATGGACACCTGCACATGCATGTGTTGTGCCATGTACTTGCACACAGCACTGTATCGGTGCTGGACAACTTGCCCCAGCTCACCTGTGTTACGTATGTGATAGACATGGAGCAATGTGTAACCATGACACATTGGCAGGAAAGGCCATGCATAGCATGTACACGCACACATTGTGCAGAGCATCACACAGCACCTGTAACATGACAGGGTGCATCGCCACCACATTACTACTGTGTATGGTTGATAGTGAGAGTGCCTTTTGTCCATTGCACCATGTGGGACTGTGATAGCTCATGCAGCCTTGCTGGTCATCTCTGCATGATATGGCAGGGTATGCCACATACATGGCAATGGGTGTGACCCACTCAGGGGCTGACGGTATTGGCAGGGTGGCTGTCCATTGCTTTTGTCATAGCTGTGTGAAAATGGACATTCCACATGTTTATCACCATGGTGTGGACACTGTCCTCCAGCGAGGTATGCTGTCGCTGCTTGTTGAGGGTGTGTGTGGTGCATGCAGGTATCACACATCCATGCATACACTGTAGCCCTGGCAGGTGCTATGTGCTGGGATGTTGATCGACACAGTGCTGTATGTGTACACACACCGCTATCCCATGCACATGGATATCTGCCTGAACTGATGTGGGTAACACATATGTGTACATACATTGCTGCTGCCACCCACATGTCTGCTGCTGCACTACACACCGCCATCCCTCCCTGTGTGAATGTGGTGTTGGCCTCAGCAGAGGTATCCATGTATGGGGACATGGATGTTCACATAGCAGGCCCACTGATGGTATCGTCGATCTGACCATACACATATGATGCACCCCTCACACATACGACCCATTCATATTGTTGTTCACAATGGTGACACGGCTATATTGCTATGCGGAGCCATTCACAGACATACATACACAGAGGCATGCACGCCCATCTGTGTCATTGGCGGACTATTGGTGTGGTTTGGCACCTAACGTGTTTGACTGCAGGTGGCGCAGACCTACTGTGCACATGTCTACATGGTAGGCCTGTTCTCCGGTAGGCATCTGTGATGTGCTGTGCACATCTCATACCTGCACATTTGCTTGTTGTCCATCGGTCCACAGGCCAGTGGTGGGACATACAGGGATGTTGCGGAACATATGTACATGCGACCCTGTACAACTGTGCCGCTAGCCTCTCAGATGCTCATGTGTCGTGGACGTGAACACCGTACACACACATGTGGTTGTGGGCCGCCGTCCATACCCATCTCCACCTGTGGGTTGCTATCATCCCACACACTCCTTGTACTGTATGTTCAGGCTATGCAGCTATGTGGGGCTTGTGTGCATACAATACGATACTATGTGCCTTTGCACCCATCACATACATTGTCACACAGGTACACCGGCAGCCATACACATCGCAGATTGTTGTCAGCATGTCACATGTGGTACACACCTAACACATCTCCTGCGGGACATGGTACTCTGTATGGGCATGTCCAGTAGTGACATACCACAGCTACCCCTACATGCCGGCTATGCAGGACATGTCTATGTACATCTATTGTGTCATATACACAAGCAGTGCCCCCTACCTACATCACATGGTACTACCTGTGGGTTATGTGTGTCTGCATCCATGCTATGGCCATAGATGACAATTGTACATCTATATGTGCAACATACCTCAGTGGGGGTTGTCATGAGCACATGTTCCATGTGTCAATGCATTGTTTGTGTCTGTTGGGCAGTCATTGTTGTGCATGGTTTACATGGCTGACATAGTGTACTGTGTCTGATTCCAGGTACTTCATTGGGCTACCAGCATTGTACATTTCTACAGCACATTCCAGCCATCATGTAGCCAGCTTAGATGACAGTGGGAGGTGTTCCGCCATGTGCACATATGTCACACGGTACAAGGGTGACTGACACACATTGTCGGGACTGGGTTCTGACTGCTGTGGATGTGTGTACCGGTGTTGACAACCATGACTGCACCAGATGGTGTCTTCTGGATGTGTGACATTCACAACAAACACCCACATTCACATAGCAGCACATCGTCCACGACAATTGACATTCCTGCCTGAACACTGTATGCGGTATGTTTGTATGACCACTGCATATATCACTGGTGGCCACCAGCATGGCTGCCTACAACAGCAGTGTGTATCCTGTGCAAACATGGGTTACACCAGTCACACCACACCTGTGCCAGCTGGCCCTGTAGTGGGTGACAGTGCAGTTCCATTCATCATGTAACAGTATACATCGTGCACCAGTATGTTGCAGACATGTGAGCGGCTGTGCTACTCAACATATGCACACATGACACATCACCTGGTACACCGTGTCTGCCTTGCCACCTGCTATTGTGACCACCCTGTGATGACATTATGCGGCCCACATGGGCGTGGACATGTGATGGCTCAATGGTGAATTAACCGTCCAGGTGTGTGTCTAGCCAGGTGTCCAGTAGCCACTGGTCTGCATGCAGGGATAGTCTACATTGGCCTACTCTGTCACTGGGACTGTTGACTATGGTCATACTGTTGTTATGCAGGCATGTGCTGTTTGTCCAGTCTGATAGTCGTGTTGAACCACACTACCGTGGCACACATGCCGTGTGGACATCTGGCTAAGGTGTGCAGCCCACATGTACATCTTCTCATGCTATGCTGCCTGTGCAGCGGTGTCACATGTCTGCCTCTGGCAGGGCTGTCTGAGTAGGCACAGCATGCAGTGATGTGTGACACTGCTTACACCCTCCACTGTGCTGTACAGTAGCACTGCACACACAGTACAGCACACATGTCATTTATCTCCGGTGCCTGGGACCTGCCTCCATGCCCTACACGGCACACCTGCCAGTCCAGATTGTACACAGATCATACCTCCCAGTCACATACCTGGACTGCAACACACACAGGTGGGTGGTTCCCACACCACACCGTGATTTACACACATACTGTATTTTCCCATGACACATTGCATCATAGGTAGTCCATGTTCAGATACCCATGTTTGTGGCCACTACACACATTGTGACAGCGACAGTGCAGACACTGTACACCACAGGTTACATGCCAGTCGGGTTGGCATGCTGTACATTGCACCTGGGACAGTTGCTACTGCTATGTATTGCCAGCAACACGACCTTCCCTAGTATGGACTCCCACGTGCCCACACATGCTTGGCCATGCAGTGCGCATAGCTGGGTGACACATTACACGACACATACCATACCTGCACTACCCTCAGCATGCACCAAACCTCCATGTGTCTGTATGCTGGGCCTACACACCTCCCCTCTGTTTGCTGAACATCCATGCTTACCATCCCTGCTAGCCACACCCTAAGCACACAACCATAGCAGCATGCATGGTACATACACACTACAGCCGGTATTACTGACATCCACTGACAGAGGTAGTTGAGGGCATGGCACCCGTCCGATGGACAGTCTATGTGCCTATGCCAACAGTGATCACAGTGCACTTCTGCTACATTTACACACTGGTAGGGACCATGCTATTCCACACTGAGACATGGTGGTGCTGGCATTTTCACAGGCCACAGTGGTATTCCTGTTCCATGCACACGTGCTGTATGGGCACATGTGCAGGCTGTTGCAGTAGTTTTGTTCACCTGTGTGTTGTGTGTCACTTGACAGTCATGGTGTGTCCTGCTGGTGCATGACATACTCCACAGCTAGCTACCTACACATGACTGCCAGACATTGCAGTGTGGGCCCTCACGCGGTGTGGTGGTATGTCTCTGCTGTTTGACTACATCCACATTCATTGCAGAATACCACGGTCATGTAGGCATTGGCGACACAGATGTTGCTGGCATCCTGCCTGCCAATGGGGTACCTACCAACAATACACACTCTCACTCACTACAGGGTTCCAATCCTTGGCTGGACATTGTATTAACCCTGTGGACACATACATAGTACTGTCATGCACATGTTATGTCTGGGAACACAGTCCCAATGTCACCTCCAACCGCCGTGGTTGTTGTATCCGCCAACCTGGCTGTTACATGTCTCTGCAGCAGCACCGTCAGTGACTGCTAGCCCATTCATGTACGTTGTGCACCCTGACCACCACACTACCACATCTATCACACTACACATGGATGGTACTGCATTGCACGTATGGGGCTGCATCTCTACACCCATGACTGGGCCATTCAGTATGGCACTGGGCCACATCTTGACATACATGCTTCACACACTCAATGACTACCTGCATGCCTTTCCTGGCACCCTTGTTGGGCTTCTGTGTCCCTCAAGAACCCACATCCCATGCTGGCCACCTGTCATATTATTGCATGGGTGGTTGGGGTGGTACAGAGGTATCACATCAGACATGATCCGCTCTTTGCCCTTCAGCACCATTCCACTTTATGCTATTGACAGTGTACACATCCAGCATCACATCGTACCCTATGTTTCGGCATGTTACGCCATGTGCCTTCTGTACAGTTCACACAGTGGTGCAGGCATATCATGCTGACTACAACATTTCAGGGGCGTGTGGCATTGCCGCGTTCCTCAGACATGTGGCCCCTCATGCTCAGTATTTGCATCGTACACTACCTGCTGTCACACAGTACTGTACATGCCTACATGTACCACTTCTACATACCTGGCAGCATTCTAGCTCATCCTGCTCATGTTGCTGACACCCATACAGGTGTCAGTGTGGCAGATATATCATGTAGATATCATTGCATCAGTTACATCACACATAGTGCATACACATCACCTTTGCATACTGACAGTCATGCGGTGTGTATCACATGGATACTGTCCCTATACAGGCATATCACGTTGTACATGGTTGATGTACACACACATAGCCCACATGGTGCTGTGGTTGCCATATTACACCATAAGCGTGGGTACACATGTGCAGGACTACACATTTCTGGACCGTATGTCTAGCTGATACCTTGGGTGCCCTTGTACCTGTGCCATACACACATGTACCGCGGGCCGTGTTACAATGACACATGTGTGGTGTACCTTACACAATGGATACAACGTTACATGTCTCAGTATAGTCATGCTGTGCTCTCTACCCAGCTCAGACAGTTGACATATGCAAATGACAGTCATGTAACACATCTGTGCTCACCTGCATGCCACTAACACAGGGGTGTAATGTACTCTGCCATGGGCCATGTTCTCCACAGTACTGATGCATGTAGTACTCCTACATGGCGTTTGCTGTGGGCAGGGGAGTAGCAGTCCTGCATGTGTGCACACATGCCACATTGCTCAGGCCGGGCGTCTGTGTGACATCCACAGACTGGACACACACCATGCTGTGGGACATAGGTCCTGTGCACATCCCACAGGGGCACACTGTGTCACTAGTCGTGTGATAGCTGCCTTGCTGGTGGGTGACACACACCCATGGTACCACCACAGCGGACGTATTGTATAGACATGACAGTTGACATCCAGTTCTGCCGTTCAGTGGACACTACCATGGGGGGGGTGTCAGTACTGTGTACATTGCACATGTGTTTACACACGGCCCTGCTGGACATCATTGTGGCACACATTGCACCTGCTATGGAGCGTTTGGACATGGTCACTTGCTGTTACCTCCATTTGGTACCTATTCTGCTACTACATTGTCCCATATGTGCAGGCCATACATATCTTGTGTATGTATATAACATTAGCCCATCGCTCCATCATGCATGCTATGCCTGTGATACTGTCTATGATTTGTGAACATATCCATCATGCCAGCTTTGCATTACACATAATTGACATAGTCGCCCCTACTGCGTGGGATAGGTGCCGTCGTGCGCACATTCCGTATGACATCGGCGGTATATGCCCATGCACATGTGTGCTGTGACACTATACATAAATGTCCTATCCTGCTGTGGCACTTCAGTGTTGGATATCCACTGCCAACATCGGCGTGGGTGGTGGCATTGTTCTGTGTTTGCAACCCCTATGGCAGACCTGGGGTAGGGTTACCACCTGTGCCTCTTTGCAAGGGACAGTCCCTCCTTGGGCAGTTGTGTCCTGACAAATGTATCACAAATGGCAAATGTCCTGAGATTGTGGGACATCACTATATCCCATTCTTATGTAAGAGTTGCATAACATACTTATTTATGTATGTACATTCCTAACTGTTACAAGACACACAATAAGCAACTGAACTGCTACAAGACTACACATTTCATTATGCAAAGAGTAGAGTTCTAACCTTTGTACTGACCATGGGTATGTGTCCACCTGTAACATCTGAAGTGTGTCCGGCGATTTCCCACTTTGGGCTTTTGAGAGGGTGGGAAGCCGGGCCTGGGGTTCTCCGGCGTGTTTTGATGTTGTGCCACTGCTGTGCACACGTTGTGCACAGTTGTTGGTATGCTGCGGTTTTAGCATTACATATCAACCTTAGCCTCTCTCTGCCTGATGGACAGGTATCTTTACCTACACACACCGTTCACATACTGTACAGATTCGTCATACGTATCGTGCGTTACACACCAGTACATGTCGTGGGTTCGACATACCTTTCCGGCCTTTTGTTTTGATTTCGTCTCTATTCAACTTTTTCTCTTTGTCTACTTTGTCTGCGTTCGGTATGAACATACGGTTTGAATATCCAGGGGGTCTTCCTTATATTCGTCGTCGCCTGATGCATGTGGGTTAATCAGGCCAATAGCTGTTCCTCGGTGTGTACTTATGCGCATATCAGCGGTGATCCCCTTTCCTTTCGTTCGTTCTGGCGTCGGCACTAGGCCATGGTTCTTTCCTCGTGTGGCCGTTGGTTATTTGCAATACCTTCGTGAGGATGGTATGTATTGTATCATGTTTGTGTGACTGCATCCGCTATGTGTGTTGTCGGGTACATTTCGCTGTGGTGTTAGCCGTGGATTGTGTGTGTTGGGTATGGTATTGTGTTCGACATGTGGGTCCCGTGTCCTGGCGGCGTCTGTCGATGGCGTTGTGCATTCAAATGTGTTACATGGCTGTTATTTTCCTGTACATAGCGAATGCATGGATGCATGAGCCGCTGCTAGTGTTTCCCAGGAGCTTGTTGTGGGTATGCGCTGTCATTCACTGCCTGCATGTGTTTGCTACTGTTTTAGCTGCTATCCCTTTGATATGTGCAATGGGGTATATCTGCGGATGTGGGTGGCAGATGCGGTGTGTGAGTCTTGCATTTATACATACCAGATATGCTTGTGTGTGTGCTCCATCCGTGCTTGGGGAGCTGCGGGTTACCTGTGTGGTCCTACGAGAATGTTTGTTTTGTTGATGTCGTCTGCTGTCGGTATCGCCTGCATGTGTGCTTCCTGCACGTATTCCTCCTTCACATCGGTTATATATCTGCGGATGTTCGTCCGTGCCTACCATCCATTGGCATTTTGTCGCTGATAGTTACGGTGATTGTGGTCCTATACTTGGGGCGGACTGTATGCTACCGGTAGCCTCCTATTCGTGTGCCGCTTGCTTACGTCACGGTCGTGGAACACACCGCGGTATTTACGGACCGTGACTGTTCACGATCGGTGCCGGGATGGCACATTCGTATTTTCGCCGTACATGCCTGATGCTGTGTAACGTTGCCGACGGACCGTGTGGAGTGTGCGTTATGGCCGCCATACCTACGGTGCGTGGTTTGTACATCGTCCTTTGCATCTCCTGTTTGCTATGGCCCTGTGGTACACTTTGGGACATTGCGCTTTGCATCATTTTACGTCGCCACGTGCATAGCCACTGAGGAGATGTCGGTACTACTTTGTGGGTACTGCTGTACATCCGCCTATGGTTCCTGTACTGTATGCCTATGCCCGTTACTACACTCCGCCTGTGTCATGTCACCTTCCTACACACTATACACTGGCACACACACTACACACACACAGCGGAACACCGACAACCTCACCTCACACATACACATATTGCCGCCATGGCTGTCAACCTTCTATTTCCGGAGTGGGGAACACACACAGTAGTAATGTGAAACACATGGGCATAATGTGGAACACATAGTAATGGCATAGTGACAACTTCAGCTAAGTAGGTCATAGGTTGATTATGATATGCTGATTTACTTACAGTGAAGAACCTTTACTAACTTACTATGAGTACATTCTATTTACCAGGATGTCATTTATATACATTCCTAACAATGGTTGTTTGAGAGACATTTTCAATGTGGAACTTGGAGGAACTGCGAGGAACATGCACTGTTTTACACCCCAGATGAGGTCGTTCCTCATAATGTCGTACACTTCACTGGTATGCTTTCCGCTTTCGCACCGGCGGTTGGACACAATACCTCGTTGGCGCATCGCGGTGGCGGCGTGTATCTCCGCACTCATGTCCTATGGATATGACACGCACATATGTAGGGTTGCCACCTTTTCAAATGGCCAAGGTGGGACATTTTTAGTAGGTCGTCAGGTTTTGCATGCCAACACATACCCACGGCCAGTACAGAGGACAGCGATTCACTTGTGTGACGGAATACAAAGCTGTAGCATTACAGTTGCTTATTCTGTTTATTATCATATTTAGATGTTTCTTCTACAAAATAACTGTTTTCTGCAACTAATAAAGTAATTATGGGAAATGGTTTTGTCCTACAATCTCAGGACATTTGCCATTTTGTCATTGTTTTGCAGGACACAACTGCCCAAGGTGGACTGTCCCTCTGGCGTGGCACAGCTGGTCACCCTACACATGTCCCGTTACTGTACCGTGGTCCGGTGACCATCCCGACAGGCGGATATGTATTGCTGCAGGTTAACATTTCCATGGCTGGCGTTACCTGCCCTGCCCACCCTCCAGGATGATCGGGTTGTCGGTCACTATGTTTAATATGTGGTGATTTCGCGTCTTACTTATCTGTGACCTTGCATCCCTGGGTTCCATATTACCCTGTTGTCCTTTCTATCTGTGTATGCGTACATATATTTCTACATGTGTACTGATATGTATTTCCGTATCTGTGTATGCAAATGCGTACATGTGTGGTCGACTTGCGGCGATAGTGGCAGCATATGGCTACGCCGTGTGCTGTTGAATGGCGTGCGTTGAGGTGTTGGCGTTCCATGCTCTGCTGACTATTGGGTGTGCAGTGTTTGGCCGGTGCCTTTGTTGGAGTCACACATACGTCCGCACATACGGTACACATTACGGGCGGACATGTTTGTGTGGCGTCCATTTTACTGTGTGTGCAGGTCAGGAGGTGTCAGTCCATGGGGCCTACACTGTCAAAGTATGTGCTATCGTTCCCTCTTTGCCAGGGCGTAGGCATATTGGATGCGCCTCTGTCTACCTACTGGGGCTGGCTCAGTGTGTCCGTGGCGCCGCCGCCCTGTGCCTGTGCTTGCCCTGGCAGTTGTGGCGGGCTTGGTGGCCCTCCGGCATTATGTCCCTGCAGCAGCTGTTTCCGCAGAATCATATTGTGTAGCATACAACATACTATGAATATGTGGGCACTTGTGCCTGGAGAGTACTGCAAGGCTCCACCGGTGGTATCCAAGCACCGGAACCGTGATTTCAAGATCCCGAACACACGCTCTATGATTATTCTCGTTTGTGCGTGTGCCTCATTATAGCGTTCTTGCATGTGTGTGTGTGCATTTCTGATGGGTGTCATCAACCACGGCTCCAGTGCGTAGCCAGCATCCCCCACAAGGTGACCTTGTGTGATGTCCCCACTGGCGAATACCTGATACAGCTGTGAGGCATGCCAGATATGGGAGTCGTGGTAGCTTCCAGGGCTGCCAGCACACACATCCATGATAATGCCCTGCGCATTGCACACGACCTGGCAATTGATGGAGGTATCCCTTGCGGTTTATGTAGCGTCTACCCTGCTCCCCAGGTGGTGACTTGATTTCTATGTGCGTACAGTCTATCGCACCCAGGACCTCCGGTATTGTGCCACCACGGTGGAAGCGGCGCATATTGCTAGCCAACTCCTCCTGAGATGTGGGGAACTTTATGTGCTCATGGGCATGTGGTAACATGGCATCCAGGAACTGGTGTAGTACCCTGGATGCTGATGCCTGTGAGATGCCCATTATGTCCCGGTGGGCCTTTGAAAGGTACCTGTAGCCAGTATTCGCAAGCTCACACATACCTTTGTGTCCACTGGGATGGGCTCCCCTCTGTTGTCTCTTGTTCTCAGGCGGCCGGCACAGCTCCACTATTTGCTGTAACGTGTCCCTGTCCACCCTGTAGCGCTCTACTATCTCCAGGTCTCGCAGCCCTGGTAGGTCACCCTTGGTCTGAACACTCTCCTTCTCCTGTGAGGCCTACGGTGGTTGTCGGCACCACCCTCCGCAACTCCGTCTGTCTCTGCCACATACCTATGCATCACGGCCACGGCGGCACCCAGCATATACATGTTAAAGTTCCCGTCTGTTTACACCCTACGGTGCGGCGTTTGAAATCGCGCTGTGTGTTGTGCGCATTCACATTTATTACTGTTGTGCTGTATACCGGTGATGTCATTGGGTGTGTCTGTGCGGCCCTATCCATGGATTATTTCCGTGGTTTTACGCTTGCAGCTGCAGCGGTACTGCCTGTAGTGTAACATTACAGTTGCCTGCATTGCCTTCGCCTGGCATCTTACATTACTGCATCCTGCGCACATGGCATATGATGCATTTTATCTGCGACGCGGTTATGCTACCTCTGTACTTGGCTGTGCTATTTCGGTTCTTTGCTCTTTGCATTTCTACTACATCCCCTATTATCTTTGCTCTCATATGCCTCCCTTTCCCGTTCTGCAGGAGTCTGCATGCAGACTTATCAGCTGCCGGCGTTTGCCCTTCCTGCATTGATTGGTGTTAATTGCTCGTTACGGATACATTTACACTGCTTCCGCATTTCCTCGTATTCTCCGCATTACCTTCCTATATCCCTGGTTGTTGCCGGTGAGGCCGTCACATGACTGGTTTCGGGAGCGTAGTCGTCCTCGTGCACATGCATTTGTCTGCGCATTCTGTACTGTCAGCGCATCTATTTCCTAACACGCCAGTCATGATGCTGTAATGTGCATTGTACAGCCCAGATTTGCTGTCCTCAATATCCTTCCTCCTACAGTGGCACACCCTGTGTGGTTGACATGTATCTCGTGTAGGCCACTCCTCGGTGTAGTACCGCTCGCCGTTTGCTCCATCCTTACGCTGGCGCCGTTTTGCGATTCACTATTATCTGCCTCATTTGCATGGAATTGACTACTAATACCTGGTTACGGCGCGGACACCGCCTCCACTCCTTGACAACCATTGCGCTGGGGTTGCAGCTTTACATACATACTATGGTGTGTGGTGGCTGTGCAGCTGATTTGTGTTCTAATGCTCTTTTCGGACATTATCATATTATTTCATTGCTTTACAACTTCTGTGCACACATCCCGGGGTCTGCTGTTCTTTCTACGTCGTGCCATTTATGTCATTTTTACATTTTGTGCATATTTTATTTGGACATTCTCGGTGCCTTTCCACATTGGCATATTGCACCTATATGATACCTGACTTTGACAGCCTTCCGTTACTCCTCCGGTATGTTTGGGTAAATGTAAACCGTTTTTTGGTTTACATTGCCGTGCCCTTACGCTTCGCCTGCGCCGCCGTGGATCGCTATTGCCCTCATTTGCATGGTGCAATACCGCACACAGTGTGTTTTGCATACCCTCGCCGGGCGGGGGCGGTCGGCGCCGCCCGGTAGTGCACGTGGAATTCATTCATACCTGAATCGCTAAGCAGCCATATTTGGCGTTATAACGCCGACGCTATACTGGCGCCTGGCGCAAGGTTCATGAATCCCGGGGTTGATATTAATACACTTGTTTAGTCCTGAGGCTTTATCTCTTAGTTTAATTTACCATACTACCTCTAAACATTCTAGCCAAGTCTTGTAGTGCTGAGAGAAAATGTCTGTTCTGATAAAATCTCAAACAAAAAATGTGAACTTTTTGAAATCAGAACATACAGTGGCATGCTTTGTTAAGGCATTGTTTTCATAGATCCTCCTTGATAAACACCTCTCACACTTGCCAACATAAAAACTGGTGCAGGACTCAAAAGAGGTGAGGTAAACCACATGTATGGATTCACAGGTTTACCTACTGTTTGCCGAAATAGTTTTATCCATAGGTTTGAATGTAATAAAAGAAGAATAGTTCACAGATCTACATTATAACTGAACATAGGTTTACTTCAAATATTACTAGCTAAGTCTGAATTTCCCAATATAATCTTCCAATTATCTGTAATAATGTTCCTAATGAAAGCCATTTGATTGGTAATGGGAATGGGAAAAGAACGTATGAAAACTGAATTATTGGCTAACAATGATGTATTCCTGTGGATCCCTATCACATGGTCGACAAGCCATTTGATCGACTTTCATTTGGTCGACAGTTCATTTGGTCGACAAGCAGTTTTATGTGGGGGGCTTCGCCCCCTACACCCCCCAATGTGGGGGGCTGTGCCCCCCACACACCCCTAACTATATATATATCAACTCCAGGGTCGCACAACATTGGGGAGGGGGGAAAATCTGCCTGTCGACCAAATGAATTGTCGACCAAATGAAAGTCGAGCAAATGGCTTGTCGACCATCTCAGGTAGTCCCATTCCTGTCAGCCTTGTGTAATACAAATGCATGGGAATGCTTCGCTAGGATTGGTTGAGCTTTATTTTGCTTTGGCAAATCAACTTCTTTTTCTAACTTTATTAACCAATCATCATCGTACTGTATTTATTTTGAAAAGCTTTCTCAACCTGATAGTCGCTATCTGAAATATTTTATCAATCATGGTTAACCTGCTCAATCGTACAAGTTGTCCTTTAATGACACCCCTTTTCATATATACAGGATATAAGCTGTTCTTTTGTAAATATTAGTTAAATATTTCCTTTCTATAAACTTTGCTGTTAAATAGTTGGGGAAATTCACCCAATGATAAAGAAATGTCAAGGTAATTGATCTCTTGCCAAATCTACTTACAGTGAATTTTAGAAAGTCAGTACTCGTGTCTAGACAGCTTACAAAAGGCAAAAAAATCTATCTGGCTACCTAATCACAAAAAGAAAAGGTTGTCTGTAAATCTACAATAAAAAATGTGTAGTCTGACAAAGGGTAGGACTTTAAATACTTGAATTCCCACCAAGCTATAAATAGACTGGCAAACACAGGGGCTTCTCTCACCCCCATAGCAACTCCAGATACTCGTTTGTAATGTTTACCTGCAAAACTTAAGTTATTGTCCAACACCAATTCTAGTAATGTGCAAATTGTGTTGATTTTCACATTGTCAAAGGCTGTAAATTCAATCAAGTACTCCCTCACAAGATCAACTACTATGTCTTGTCTGATGTACATATAAAGGGAAACTACATTAACAGAGGCAAAATTAACATGTTGTGAAACCTCTCGGAATTCACTAAGCAACTTAAGCAAATGCCAGGAATTTCGAAGATAATGCTCAGATTTCTGAACAATTGGGTTGAGAATATGATCCAAAAGAATGGAAATCGGTTCATTTTCAGAGGAACTCACAGCTACTATATGTTGAAAAGGTGGCTTCTCATGTTTTATTTTGTACCTTTGGTATGCGGAAAAATTTAGCTATCTTTGGAAACTTAACCTCAAGACAGTAATAAGTCTCATAATCCAAGTTCCCTTGACTGACCATATCACAAAGTGCACTGTCAATGGCAGAAACATTTTACTGACTGCTTCAGTGAGGACTACCTTATAATATTTGGTATCCCCTAATAATTGTGGAAAGGCTTCATTATATGCATCTGTATTCAGGTTGACAATCATACCACCCTTGTCTGCCCTCATAACCCTAACATTTTTATCCAAGGATAATTATTTGAGAATGGACCTTTCAAATCTGGACAGGTTATGATGTCCTGATCCCCCTTTTAATGCATTTTAGATATCTTCTTCACAAGATTTACTGAACACTTGTAGAGTACTGTTCAGTGTGGGATTATATGTACTTTAAAGGGGCCTAACTGTATTCAAAAGGGAATTCAAAACGTCATGAAAAATGAACAGTGAGTTAAATTTTAAAATTGATCAGTAATCTAGTTCAACTGACAGTGCTGGTGGGACTGAAGGAAAATTCTTAAGTGAGAACTGACAAATCATGTTCATTCAAAACAAAATCACTGAGGTTTAGTGTTTTAGTATTGAACTCTAGGTTCTCTTCCTGATTTTCCCCCTTCCTTTCCCCTTGCTCTTGCTATTCAGTGGCATTTTCAGTGTCCTCAATTGCCCCAAAGGATGCAATAAAAAAGGGCCATGTGACAAAATAGGAGGTGGCATTTTTTTTTTACCACCATCTATATTCCCAGCTTGAATTACTGAAACTGTTGAGTGGCTTCATTACATTTTTCGCTAATGTTGCCTGCTTGAACCACCTGGCAAATGTTTTTTGAACAGCTGGTTGCTAAACAGAATTAGGCTCTTGGATTTTCAGTGGATAAGATGCACCAACTCTGTATGTCACCAAGTCTCTCTTCAGTTTGCTTTGTTTTCTATTAATGACAGGCAATCTCAATCTATCAGCCTTCGCTGACAGGCCTAAGTACAGAGTCAGGAAGTTAGAAAAACAGCTATACCTCCTGACTTTAAAATCCAACTCTTGTAATTCTTCTTTAATGACTAACATATTGTTATTATAACTGTTTACTAGTGCTCTCATAAGTGAAACCCCAGCATTGTTGAATAAAGTGAACAAATCATGGTAAAGTGGGTCTGCCTATTTAACCCCATTGGGAAATGTATAGGTAAGTAAACCCAATGGAACAAATTCCAACTTAATGCACTCATTGAGATATAAAATTTCATATTGCAGAGAAAAATATTTAGTAGTTAAGCACACCAACTCAAAAATATCTTTCTTACAATTGTCAAAATCATTAACCAATGAATCTGATTGTAAAGTACTTATAGTTCATAGATCTTCTTGGCCACTTACTCCGGAAAATGGATTGTTCACTTATTTAAATAAAATGTGTAAAAGTTTGTCAAAAGGGAGTGTTTGACCCTCATTAAACCTCAATGTGTCACTCAGTCCCATGAAGGAAGGAACCTGTTACACTCCTCCTGGTTAGAAACAGCTAAACTGGCCTTAGAAGTAATTGATAGGTTTATTTGGCTGTTTTAAATCAACCCTTCTAGGATGGTGTTGAGTGCAGAAACCTCAAGAACAGAATGTGTAGTTGAGTCCAATAACATTTCCTGTTTAGAAACCTCTTTTGCCATGATTAAAAACCACAAAACAAACTCAAACCTTCACAAAATGTGGTTTCTTCCTTCATAGGAGTGGATGACAATGCAAAATAGCAATTGCCTTAAGTGTTTTCACTGCTATTTCACTTAATTCTATTCCCTAGGCATCTACAGACATACATGTACACATTCTAACACAGACACTTGAACAGTCTGATAAAAACATGCATGCAAGCACAAGCACACACGCAGACAACTCCAACTTTTACTTAAGATACACACATAACCACGTGCATGTGGGCACACACACACACGCACACACGCACACACGCACGCACGCACACACACACACACACACACACACACACACACACACACACACACACGTTTTGACACATTGCTGTGTTTCCGTGATACTTTACATTCCTGTGTTGCATTTATTTATTGGCCTGCACTTGTTAGAGGAATTCCATCTGCTTGTTTCTGTAAGGCTGCGTTTTGTAAACATATCTCAGGGTTGTGAACATTACTGCAGGAATCCTTTTTGTTCTGATTCTGTCTCCATTTTATTTAGCAGGGAACTATTGATCTATAGGTCTTTGTGTTTTTATCTGATTGGCCTCAGGGTTTATCTTTAGAAAAGTTTTTCATCTTGCTGGTATAAAAGGATTAATTTTATAGATACTGCTCTTTTGTGCCTGGGCTGTTTACCTGTGGCTGGCTGCAAGAATTGAGTGTTTCTAAGAACTCTGGAAATACTAACCTAGTAAGTATATTTTTGCACTTGCTGTGTTTCAGTGATATTTTACATTCTTGTGCTGCATTTATTTATTGGCCTGTACTTTTTAGAGAAATTCATCTGCTTGTTACTGTAAGGCTGTTTTGTGAACATATCTCAGGGTTGTGAACTTTACTGCAGGAATCCTTTTTGTTGTGATTCTGTCTCCATTTTATTTTTCCAACCTAGGCCCCTCAACTGTTGTTGTGTTCTTAAAACTCAGTGGCTTTTGAGTTGCTAGCCTCTACTATAAATTTGATATTGGACACTCCTCCCAGTCCCATCGCATCAGTTTATTCTGTTGAGTACAGTGAGATCACATGGGAAGATCCACCCCCTTATTTTCTTAACCTTGAATTATTTACTGTTTCCTCCCTTTAGACTTAAAAAATACTTTTCAGCTGCTTTGTCATATTTGTGTCTCTTCGTACTTTATTACTTTATTTTGCTTTTGATGCTTGTTCTAAAAGTGTTCAATTGCATTTATTCTGCTGCATTTATTACTGCCTGTTAGTAGCCTGATTAAATTGTAATTGTTACTGTAAATCTCTCAGTTTTCATTTAAGGACTTGGGCTTCAGACCAGTTATTTTACATTAAGAAAGTTTGTGGTCTACATGATTTTGGGGTAGAGAGGGTGGCCTCTGCCCTTCTGAGCTTGGAATTGCTGGGTGAAGGCTTATTGTGCCTATTGTTCTAAGTGTCTTTTATTTCAGTTTAAGCACTTGGGTTCCATACCAGTTATTTTACATTAGGAAGATTTGTGGTCTAAAATCTTGTGGCAGGAGAGGATAACCTACCCTCTTCTAAGCTGGGATTGGCTGGTTGAAGGCTCATTGTGTCTACTATTCTGATACTGTCATAGTTCTGGTTTAAGCACTTGGACTCCAAACCAGTTATTTTTCACTGGGAGGGTTGTGGCCTAGACTCTTGTGGTAAAAGAGTGCGGCCTACACCCTACTGAGCTGCGAATTGCTGGTGAAGGCCTATCATGCCTGTTATTCTAAGTGTCTTTATTCTGGTTTAAGCACTTGGGTTCCAAACCAGTTATTTTATATTAGGAGGATTCATGGTCTAAACTATTGTGGCAAGAGAGAATAGCCCACACATTTCTAAGCTGGAAATTGCTGGTTGAAGGTCTATTGTGTTTGTCTTCTGAAGTGTCTTAGTTCTGGCTTAAGCACCCGGGCTCTAAAACCATTTGTTCTACATTAGGAAGGTTTGTAGTCTAGACTCTTGTAGCAGGAGTGTGTGGCCTACACCTTTCTAACGTTTGAATTGCTGGCAAACTTCTGCTTTATTTTTGCTGTAGTGACTGTGATTTTATGCACTTTGAAATTCTAGTACTTCTGCATTTTATAGCATAGGTTAGATTCCAACTTGCTGAATCTAGACTGGTATCACCTGAGTACTAAATCCAGCTCTTCAGTGAGATATTGAATGATCTGAGGCATCTGTTGCTTCCAACTAACCATAAGTGCCCGTTTTTGCTCTTATATTGCACATTTAATTTGTATTTGCATACTACTGTCTGCTTAAATTTTGTCTGAACTATTTTTTGCCACATTTAAATGTATACTGTACTAATTCATGTTTGCTGTTTCTGGGTGTGTTTTGTAACTTCTGAGCATCAAACTCAAGCCATCCTTGCAGATGAAGGCCCTTCTGCACCCTTGTGGGAGAAGAGTGCTGTCTGGGTCCCATCTTATTGAAGGTGATTGGACTAGTGCTCAGAGAGAGCATTCTTATTGGTTAGTTTGAGTTAAAAGGGTTATCTCTCATTTTGTTTAAGGCCTGTGTTTGCACTTGTCTGTGTGTAGCTAACCATCCTGCAGTGCCACATAGTTGTAGTTACCCTTGGTGGTTTAGATGCAAATGTTTTGCTTGTTAAATTTTCCCTTAGCACTTAGTTTGTGGTCCTCCAGAGGTTTTCTTGGCCCAACTCTACTATCAGGTGGAACACTAAGCCTAGCCTCAGAAGTACCAACATGCTTCTCACCCACTAGCTATTCCTAAGTGTGACCTCTTTTTCTGACCATAGTAATTTACCGAACATTATGGATAGACAATTAACCTCAGTTTCCCCAGCCAACTTGGTTGACATGAGCATCCTGAAGCAGTGTAGCGACTGCCTCATGTTTACCAAAACCCCTCTACTCCTAGTCCACATGAAATCAACATGTGATAGATGCAACTATATTAAAAACCTTGAATTCATGCTCTCTCACACACCAGTTAGTATATATGACAATGAGTGGGTTGTCAGCATGCACATCGCAACTCCTACCAAACCCCCATCACACATACCTACATATGCGGAGGTCCTCACCAGAAACATACCTGAACACCAAAGACCTCCCAAACACAAACACAAGCATGCTACACATAATACTTCCTCTGCAGAACATAATACACATAATAGCTCATGTATCAGTGTCTCACCTGTCAAGCCCTTAAGGCAAACCACAAAACCAAACATATTAGTCATAGGTGATTCCATCATGAGACACACAGATGTCCCTCTCACCAGGCTGTATAAGGAAAAGGTCACAGTCAGCTGTCTGTCAGGTACCAAGGTACCAGGGTACGCCATATCACACATGCACTCAAATCTCTCTTCAGGAGGTACTGCTATGACTCCATCAAAGTCCATGTTGTTGTGAATGATTTGAGACATATCTCTCTGGACTAAATGAAGAGAGACATAACTGAGCTGTTGGACTATCTGTCAAAGGGAAGTATGTCCCTAGTCTTAAGCAGCATTTTACTTTCACCTAGGATGATGCTTCAATACAAACAGAAAATGATTGACTTCAATAATTGGCTTCTGGTGTCATTCGAAAAGGATCCAGTATCTGTCAGCCTGGGATGACATGACTGACAGACCTCGATGCTTTGCCAGAGATGGTCTTCCTCTGTCACCCCTGGGATTTTGGCTACTGGCTAAGAGTCTTGCCACCCCCATAGTGCCTTTTTAGGCACTGTCTCAAGGACAAAATTCCCAAAGTAAAAACTCCATCTAAAAACAACCTCAGTGTTGTGCTGCTAAATGCTAGGAGTCTTAACACAAAACTGCACTCACTGGAAACAGTCCTCACCTTGGAAGACACAGACATTTGTGCAGTCACGAAGACCTGGTTCAAGACTGTGGAGAGCACCCCAGCCATACCGGGTTACACCTCCTTCCACTTGTCCTATATGGACAGACTAAAAAAAATACAATTATTCTCTGTCTCATATCCACTACTTAAATGCGATCTCTGCTTGACTTACAAAGCCAGCTCTGTTAGAAATTCTACATCTGAAGAAATCCCAATCACGCCGCATCACACACTCCAGAGATCTCAACCTCATTACCACAATCAACAGAACATGCTGAAGGGACAAGTTCATAACCCAGAGACTGCCCATGCTATGGAACAGACTTCCCATACATGTCAAGCAGAGCACGTCGTTGGCCCTCTTCAAGATAAATTTTGATGAGTGGATGGAAAATAGAAAATTCACCCCAGGGATCACTCCAGTGGCTTTACTCCACAGAGGCACTGGGAACTAAAGTCAGGTAGCACAATTCCAGGGTAATCCTATGGGCTAGGCTTGTAAAGGCTCCAGGGCCATTAGCCTAGTACACACCTATGAACCTATGAACAAATCAAATTCAGACCAAAAACTGAAGGCATGAAAACTAAAGGAGGCAGTGTATCAGTTTTCATTAAAGATAAATACACCTCCAATTTGGTCAAATAGCATAATTCTCTGCAGATACTTCAGTGCAGTTAACACTTGGTAGGACATAAATTCAAGTAATTGCCAGCTACAGGACCCCCTCCATGAATCAGAACTCACATACTGCCTATTTGGATCTACTTGAGTCTATAAAGATACATCAGAACACCATGGTTTTGAATGACTTTAACTACCCATCCATTGACTGGGTAAATTACTCATGCTCAAACTCACTTGCCCAAAGGTTCCTTGACTTCATTAACTCCAATGCCCTGGGCCAGCTAGTTGACAACCCCAACATCCTGGATTTGCTGCTTACCAATATGGGGGACCACTGTAGCACCCCCACCATGAAGTTTTCCTTTCTGAGATCTGACCGCAAATCAGTCTCATTTGAAGTAACTATCACACGTGACCACCCCCAGCTCCAACTAAACTAAAAAAATTCCCAAAAGCAGATTATAACCTCTTGTGGGATGATATAAATAGCTTCTCTGCACCTCCCCCTCAGATGGAATTGACAACTATGTCAAGTTCTACACCAATGCTTTATACAAACACCTGTATAACTGCATTGACTCAGCTGTACCTGAAAGGACCAAAACAAGCACCTCAAGGAAGAGAAAACCTGCCTGGTGGACAACTGCCATTAACAGGCTTTACAATAAGAGGAAGAAATTGCTATCTAAGAGTAAAAAGGCATGAACCTTAAACTGGAAACATTTCCTCATCAGCTTAAACAAGCGAATAAGACTTCTTGTGAAGTCCTCCAAAGCAAACTATGAATTCAAATTAGCTTCTTCAACTAAGGACAACCATAAGGCATTCTTTAGTTACATCCATAACCTAAAAGGAAAGGGCCAGATCTGAGCCAAATTGGTAGTTATAGTTACCACATATACTGAGCCTGTGGACATCGTTAACCTGTTGGTCAACAGTTTCTGTGAAAACTTCACTCCCCTGTCCCCACTGCACATACCCCATGACATCCCTACCACCTGTCCTCTACCTTGTATCTCTAAAGAGCAGGTTGTTAATGCCCTCTCAAAGGCCAGGAACACAGCATCTATGGGATCTAATAACATCACAGGCTGCATCCCACATAGGCTCCAACAAGAATTAGCAAAACCATTGGGTACTCCTTTCAATCATAGTCTAAGTATTGGCTTCAACCCAGCTGAATGGAAAATGGCCACTGTTATTCCCTTGCACAAAGTTGGTGCTTCCACTGACCCCAGGAACTATAGACCTATTAGCCTGACTTGTCTTATCTGCAAGGCCATGTAGAGAATCATCATGGACCTTATCAGTAAAGATATAGGTAATCTCCAAACACTTGACAATACTCAGTTTGGATTTGTCAAAGGGAGATCATGCCTGTTAAACCTGGTGGACTTCTTCGAGACAGTCATCAAGGCCCTGGACTAGGGGAAATCTGTGCATACAGCCTACCTAGACTTAGCCAAGATGTTTGACATTATCTTCCACTAAGGCATCATTGACAAACTCACCCAAATAAGATATCAACCCTTATATCATTAGATCGGTCAACAACTGTCTCACTGATAGAACCCATACAGTCAAAATAGGTGAATCCACTTCCAACAGCAGACCTGTAACCAGTGGTGTTCCACAGGCATCCGTCCTGAGAAAGCTACTGTTTGGAATCTATTTCTCTGAAGTACAAGCAAAAACTAAAGGTCTGTGGCTGACAAAGTTTGCTGATGACTGCAAACTGAGAGCAGTCATAGAATCTCCAAATGATGTCAACCTCCCACAATAAGGTCTTACACAAACAAATGATTGGTGCCAAAGTCATGGCCTTAACCTCAATGCAAAAAACAATGTATTATAATCCATTTTGGTAAGAGCAATATTCCTGCTAACTACCACATTAATACCAACACCCTAAGTACATACTCAGTGGTGAGAGACCTGGGCATGTAGTTTGACAGCAATCTTACCTTTAATCACCATGTCTCCATAGAGGTAAGGAGGGCATTATATATTGCTCATCTCATAAGCAAGGGCATGACATTGCCTCCAGAAAAAAAAAAGTTATAATCTCCCTGTACTCTTCCCTTATCAGACCAATAATTGAGTACAATGTCCCTTTTGGTTCATAGGTAGGTACTAGGCTATTGGCCCTAGGGCCTATATAAGCCTAGCCAAAAAGGTACTCTGGTTATTGCCACCCAAGAAAATTTGTGCCCCTGTCAAGCATAGCCACAGAAGTGAACCCCGGGGTGAATTATCTCCCATCCAATCTTCAAGATTTTTCTTGAAGAGTGCTAATGAGGACTTTATTTGATATAGATAGGTAGTTTGTTCCAGATTATGGGAAGTCTCTGGAACAGGAATCTATCTCTCCAGCATGTCCTGTTTATTGTGGTGACAATGTTTAGGTCCCTAGCTCAGAGGGACTGTGATTTCTTTAAGTGGAGCATGCCCAAGCACCTGCAGCAATTGGAGAGACCACAAAGGTTCCTCACAAGGAAAATTCAAGGTCTTCAGCATCTGTCCTATGTGACTCGTCTGAAATCACTGTCACTTTATTCTGTTTCATACAGACTATTCAAATGTGATCTCTGCCTTGCATATAAGGCAATTACCCAGCTTTATTGGAAATGCTGCATATTCGCAAGTCAAATGATACCCGGGTTACTCACTCTAAAGACCTTAACCTGGTATGTGACATTAATAGAACCTACTGGAGGGACAGATTTGTCTCCCAGAAATTACCGCACCTTTGGACCAGACTCGCACTTCATGTCAAATAGAGCATCTCATTGGCCGTTTTCAAATGCAATCTAGACGATTGGATAGTTAACAATAAATTCAGCCAAGGGTTCTACCTGTATCCCTCTTGGACAGCAATTAAGGGTAGAACTTGGCTAGGCTTGTAAGGGTCCTTGTAAGCTTGTAAAGGTCATTAGCCTAGTAACTTCCCATGATCCTGTGATCCTATGAACACACACAGATACTCAGACATTTTAACACACAAATGCATGCAAACAAACACACACACACACACACACACACACACACACACACACACACACACACACACACACACACACACACACACATACACACACACACACACACACACACACACACACACACACGCTCACACACGCTCACACACGTGCACACACGCGCATACATACACACACCACACACACACACACACACACACACACACACACACACACACACACACACACACACACACATATACAAACACATACAGCTCCACTATACTCTTACTTATGCACATAACCACATAAACACTGAGATAAACACATCAGTAAATCAAGACATCCCCAGCACCTGCCCCATCTTCCAATTATCTCTAGGGAGCAAGTCATCACTGCCCTCTTAAAGGCAAAAAATACAGCCTCCATGGGACCCGATAACATCCCAGGTTGCATCCTATATGAAATCAGGCAGGAACTTGCAACACCATTAGGCACCCTATTCAACCAAAGCCTGAGTGCTGGCTTCATCCCAGCCAAGTGGAAGACAGCCACTGTCATCCCCATGTACAACGGTGGAGCGTCCACTGAGCCAGGAAATTACAGACCCATCAACCTAACTAGTCCATTGTTAGAAAAATATATATATTCACATATGTGCTGCCTAGAAAATATATATTTACATACATGCTGCCTAGAAAAATATATTTACATATATGCTGCTTAGGAAAATGTGTATTCAAACATTCAAACATATATAAGTTGTGTGGTCAGATATATAGAGAAATGTGTGCTTTAGACAGGTATAAATGTGCTCAAATCTATATGGAGAGCAAAGGTTGAAAATAGTATGAAATGTAATGCATTTAATTCTGTTTTACTAGAATAATAGTAGAAATAAACTCGCATATTATTGCTTGAAGCATAAGCTGCAGTGTAATTAGAAATTTGGCCTTGGCAGTGTTCAAGCACAGCCTGGCTCATGTCTGTCAGTAAAGATTATTTTGCAAAGTTAGAAAATAATAAATCTGTCTGCATGTGTATCTTTTCCTGCTTCCACCAGGAGAATAGCCTTGTGCGCACTATCAGAGATAGTGCCCAGCTGGTAAACAAGAAAGACAAAGAGAGGCATTAAAGAAGACATGCATCCATTGTATTCGAACTAATCTAAGAGCCTTGAATTGGCTACATCCTCGGAAGGACATTGTGACCGACCAGGTGCTTTGCAAGGCTGTAATATTCTCATGGGAAAAAGATTTTTGAAAAGCACTATCTCAGCACTTTTTCATAAGTTACTATGATGTAAAGACCCTGTCACTGACCACGTCAGTGAGGTGGGCAAAAACTGATAGTGAAGTGTATAAAAAAACCATGTGTGACACCAATAAACTAGTCAAAATTCTGTACAAGTTTGTGTATGGTTTTTTGCCTCCTAATGTACATTAGAGTAAATTAGATACTTGAGTTCTCCTGCATTATTGTTGTTATTGACTGTCATTATTTTTAATGCCAGATGATTTTTACAGTCTGACTTTAACAAATTTATTTAACATTTTGGTCCTAATCGTGCCGGAATTCCCTTGGTAAGCTGCAGGTCACAGAGTGCATGAGTGCTGATAAATCTGCGCAGGAGAAGCTGCCGAAAAAAATGGTTCTTCTTAAAGTGAAAAGACCTCCGACTGAATTGTTGTGTGTAAAGAGGCTGTCCACTTTCTGATCTGTGGCTGAAAAGCGGAAGACTGGGCCCCAAGGAAAAAAACAGTCAAAGCAGGAGGCTCAGGTAAGAAGAATTTCCCTCTTTGTCTTTGTTTTAGATCAGGGACCAGGTTACACTGTGCTATTGCTAAGGTTTGTGATAGCAGGGAGAGAGAGTCAAGTATTGTATCTTGAGTCATAGATCAGGGAATAACAAAGCAAAGTAAACAGTCATTCTAGACACTACTGTGGATATGGGGAAATAAGATACCACGTGGTACAAGAGAAGGGTTACGTAACAGTCTTTTTAAGACATGGGAAATCAGTGCACTAAGAGATCACGAGATCCGCCCTAACGGATAATGTGAAGCATATGCAATTACAGTAAGCAGATAATGTGAGATATTTTGCAAAATGTGTTAACAACTATAAATTTGATAGTAAACTAGATAAACTTTCACTAGTTAAACTCCTTAAACAAGCTTTAATCTGATGCAGGGCGTCAGGCAAAAGAAAAACAGCACCAACTAGGCATACCTCAAGCACATAGGTGGATTGAGGAAGCAAATTGTAAAAAACAGAAGCTTAAAAATTCTGAAACATTTTTAGACAACAGAGTGAAAGGTCTAACAGACAGAATCTCTGAAAAATGAAAACTTAGAGCAGACTGGACTTGCATTAATTAATGCATACAACAGGAAAATGAGACAGTAGATGGATATTATGCTAGATTATTAAAATGCTTAAAACAACAATTAAAAAATACATTTTTAAAAGGTTGCATTGCCTCTGTTAGTAGTTTTATTACAAGGCATATGATAAATCACTGAACAAGCAGGCTGCAAGCCTTACTTGAGTATGCTAGACGTACTGAAAGACACCTTAATAGTAAAAAGAAAAAAAGGCACAAGTCTTCACTGCTGAAGACGGAGCTGAAGTATTTGTATTACAGTCAGGTAAAAAGGGCATCTAGCTAGGGACTATAAACAAAATAAGAAAGCAATGACAGAAGATAAAGGAGATGTGGACTGACTATATGATAGTGATAATAACCAAAAATCATCAGGAAAGGTTAATAAACAAAAAGAAAATGTGAATGTAGTAGAGGGAATAGAGGAAGTACAAACAGATGTAGAGGATAAAAATGAAAATAAAATTTTAAATTTAGTATTGTTGAGCCTGGAGCTCTACCTAGCAAATACAAAACCAGAAGTAACACTTCTGGTGGAGGGAAGAAAGGTCAAATTCCTGTGTGACTCAGGAGCGTCACGGACTTTGATACACCCCTCCAAGTCACCAAAACATTCTGAATCACCTGATTATATATTAGTAAAAGCAGCAAATGGACAGCTATACAGGGAACCACTTTCCCATAATATAGCAATAACTGACCCTGTTTCAGGTATGACTCAGAAAAGTAAAATTGTAGTTTCTGCAAAAATATCCAGTAAACTCACTGGGAAGAGACCTTGTGCAGATATTTGGCATAGCAGTAGTTCCTACCATGCAGGGTATGGAAGCACAAAGACAAATGGATGCTCTTGTGGTGTGATCAGAGGGTGAAGCCTGTTATTGGTACAGCCAGGACCTAGTTATGATTGGTCCAGGGGCAGTAACCAAAGAACTGATAAACGTAGCCATCAGTAAGGTACCCTCCCTTGACACTGATCAGCAGCACTTGTTACATTGTACTCCATACTACTGTAGCACACCAGGACCTAATAAGGAATATAAGTAAAAATCCTGCTGACAAATTAATATTACAAACTTTATGCTGGGATACTGAGGGAAACAGTGTAGTAAGCTGTTCATTACCTCAGGAGTTCATGAGATTGTATAAGTCCAATAGACTGCCACATGTCAGCTTGACAAAAAACAAAAGTGTTAAATGGGCAGACTTAGAGAAAAAAAAAAGGTAACAAAATGAAAAAACAGACTGATTTAAAAATGTCAGGACAAGGGATATAAAAACAAAACTGAATTGGTTGACACAGACACATACAGCTGTACACTTGCAATCTAGTAAGGACAGCTGATTAGCATTTTTATTAAAAGAAAAACAAGAGGCCTTGTGTAAAATTCCAACAACTCTGTGGTCAACAGGCAAGTTAAATGTAGGGCTTATTCAAGCAGCAGGACCAATTACAATTACCCCAAAGTCAGCTTTTAGACCACAGAAAAGACAATACATTTTGGAAAAGAATGCAAAAGTAAAAATTAAGCCTATAATAAGCAGCATTACTCAAAAAAGGAGTACTGGTAGAATCTCCTGATTCACCATGTAATACACCCCTATTTCCTGTTAAAAAAAAAGCAAACGGGGAATGGCAGATGGTACAAGATTTATAAGCTGTAAATAATGCAGTAATACCTAGAGCACCCACGGTGCCAGACCCACATACCTTGTTAAATGATTTAAAGCCACAACAGAAGTATTTTACTGTGGTAGATATAAGCAATGCTTTCTTTTCAATACCTATACATCCTGATAGTCGATATTGGTTTGCATTTACATTTCAGGGTAAAAGGTATACATATACTCGACTACCACAGGGATATTGTGAGAGCCCAATAATATTTGCACAAAAAATGGCTAGCAACCTGGCAGGGTCTACTCCACCAGAAAGTAGTCAAATTTTACTTTATGTAAATGACATCTTGCTAGCAGCACCCAGCAGCAGTGCAGGGTGAATACAGTAGCATTGTTAAAATTTTTATTAATACAAGGACACAAAGTAAACAAAAGTAAGTTACAACTTTGGGAAAAAAACACAGGTTAGATACCTGGGATATGTGATATTCAATAAAGGTAAAATACTAAATAAGGGGGAAAAAAAAAAAAAAGGAAAAAAAACAGCAATTTTGCAAGCACCCAAACCAACAACTAAAAAAGAAATAATGTCTTTTCTTAGGTACAACTAATTTTTGTTGGAACTGGGTACCAAATTATTTTACAATGGAAAACAAAAGCAGAAATGGCTTTCTGCAGGTTGAAGCAGTTAATAGCTTCTTCATTAGTTTTAAGACTTCCAAGTTATCACAAACGTTTTTTTTTAGACCATAGATTGTAAGCAATGGTACATGACATCAGTATTAAAGCAACAACATGGGGATAAGCAATGCCCCATAGCTTACTATTCATCACAGTTAGACCCAGTGGTGCAATCTTTGCCTCACTGTGTACAAGCAGTAGTTGCAGCAGCAATGGCAGTACAGGCTTCAGCCTCAGTGGTGTTATTCCACCCTCTCACATTGAGAATGCCTCATGCAGTTGCAATAATTCTGCTACAAGAAAAAGTTGCATACCTTTCTCCTGCTAGACATCTTTCATGTATGACCATACTGCTGAGTCAACCTCATATAAACAGTTAGCTTTAACTAGACAAGATCTTACAAATATGCTCTTGAATGATGCTGAGGTGACATATTACGTGGATGGCTCATGCAGAAGGGGTCCTACAGGGAAAAATCTGGTGGGGTATGCAGTAGTTACAGACACTAAAAATTTAAAAGCACAAACTTTGCCACACAACTTGTATGCTCAAGCAGCAGAACTGGTAGTTTTGACAGGAGCATGTATTTTAGTAAAAGGCAAAAAAAGTAAACATATATACTGATAATCATTATGCTTTTTCTACAGTGCATGTGTTTGCACAACAATAAAGAAAATAGAGGGATGATTACATCCAGTGAAAAACCTATTAATCATGCGCAATTTATTTTGGAGCTATTAGAATCTATTCAGTTGCCTACCAAAGTAGCTATTTGTAAATGTGTAACTCATACAAAACAACAGGATAAGATTTCAAAAGGTAATGCACGAGCTGATGCAGCTGCAAAGCAAGCAGCCTCAGACTCAGAAACTTTATTTTTAAATGAAAAATTACAACCCTTTGAGATTTTAGATTTAGACATGTTAAAAACAATGCAAATGCTTACTACAAAAGCAGAAAAACAAAACTGGGTAAAACAAGGTGCAATTTTTGAGAATGGACTGTACATTTCCAAAGGGAAGAAAAACAATATTGCCGTCTAATTTATTTAGATATGCAGCTTTGTTGAGCCATGGGCAGAGCCATGTCTCAACAGGGGGGATGGTACAGTTAGTAAATAAAATATTCCAAACATATAGATACATAAATTATACAATAAAATTTTGTGCAGCTTGTCATACTTGTAACAAGCACCATGCACAAGGAGCATTTAAAAACAAGCAAGGAAGTTTCCCTACACCACCATATCCATTCCATACTATTTGTATGGACTTCATAGAGTTGAATAAATGTGAAGGAAAGAAATACCGTTTAGTGATCATAGATATGTTTTCAAAATGGGTAGAAGCTTTTCCAACCAGGAATCCGAATGCAGCAACAGTGGCAAAGGCCCTAGTAAAGGAAATAATTCCTAGATTTGGCATACCGGAAAGAATCTATAGTGGCAATGGGACACATTTTGTCAACCAGACAATTCAACAACTTGGGAGATTTTTTTTGGGATTTCCTTAAGGAATCACTGTGCTTACCACCCACAGTCAGCAGGACTGGTGGAGAGGTACAATGGGATTTTAAAAAACAAGTTAAGAAAGTTAATGAGTGAGACTCAGAAGAATTGGATTTGCTGTTTACCTCTAGCATTGCCGAGCATGAAAACAGTAACAAATGTAAAGGGTTTGATCCCCTTTAAAGTAGTATTTGGAAGGGCATATTATGTGCCTCAGTAAAAAGCTCTCATGCCTGCAGAGCTGGAGGCTGACAGTTCACTAGCTAATTATATAAAGAAACTGTTAATAAATAAATCTGTTTTGCAGTTTAACTCTTTTTCAGACAAAAGAACTTTCAGCTGAATAAGAACTTTGTGACTGATACACAAGGGCAAAATGGCCAAGAGTAAAGCAAACAAAAAGCAGAGCAACCCAAGAACTATTGCATAATTATTTTGTTAACTGTGCATTTGTTGACTATAAGTGTGACAATTTTTCTCTTATTGTGGTTTTTTCCCTGCACTCAACCACACAAGTGAAAGTGAGAAGACGTGATGAACTGTTTATAGACTGGCATCCAAACTTTAACACATACCTGACCATGAAGCTTGTGCATACAGAAACTATGCACATTTCAAATTGCTGGGTTTGTACAGCTATACCAACAGCATATAAAAGACTGTAATGTCCACTGTCCCTCTGGGGATAAAATGAGACTTTGAAAAGTTTTTTTATACAGAAACTGTGAGATCACAGGACAAAATTGCTTTATTTTTACCTGTCACACAAAAAGGAGTTGTATGTTTCTACAAAGTAATACCCTCCAGGTGGGCTGGAGTAATGGTAATATAACAATGTCTTATAAATGTTACATTAAAGTCAAAAGTGGGGGTACTGTTTGTGATACTAACCATGATTCATATCTGAGTTCAATGAAAACTACATTAAATGCAGTATGTGACAATCCAGTCTTAACTAAGCAATTGTCTATTAAGAATAGAAAAATGTTTCATGCAGGGATAACACGTATTAGTACCAAAGTAATGATTTTATTTGTGGGAAAAAGGCATATAAATGGTTACCTGAGAATTGGTCCGGCAGTTGTTTTTTGGGTTATCTGGTTTTAGCAATAAGACATACTGCAGAATTATCTTTGGGTAAGATACGAAACGTAAGGAAAACAGCTCGAGAATCTGAAGGTCCAGTGAAAAAAAAAAAACCTGTGAATCCAGTTGGTAAAATCGAAGCTGGTTGAAAAGGCCATAATTCAGTGAAAGACAAAAGTAAATTGACTCATATGAACTTGGGCAACAGTGTTATATCCAGGGCAGGAATACCACCAGCCTATGGAGCAGTCAAATCGATCTGGGAGCTGAGGA
This sequence comes from Protopterus annectens, assembly GCF_019279795.1. NCBI lineage: Eukaryota > Metazoa > Chordata > Ceratodontiformes > Protopteridae > Protopterus > Protopterus annectens. The sequence continues at coordinate 334,798,296 of NC_056728.1, read as the reverse complement.
AGCTGTCAAGAAGTCATGAGCAATGCAACTTTTTCCACCCTAGAATTGGTGACTAATGAACTGAATGCAATAAAAACTGTTGTGCTACAAAATCGAATGGCTCTTTACTTCACCCTAGCGGCAAGAGGTGGTACACGAAGAAAAATGCTGTGCGTACATTCCAGACAACCAACATGAAATCAATGACCACCTAGAGGTAATTCAGCAAGTATCAGCAATGACTAAACCAGACCCAAACCCACTGACGAACTTTTCCAGAATCTGTCTGGGGGGGGTGGGGTTCCATCCTATTAAACATTTAATTGCTATTTGTGTGGGTATACTCCTAATAGGAGCATGTGTTTACTGTGAAATTCCCTGCATGAAAAGATTAATCAAAAATTTGTTAATATATCTGTTACTGAAACTTTTTACCAAAGTGTTAAAATTGAAAGATTAATTTCAGATGATGCTTTTCTGAAATATAAAACCAATGACTAGCTTAGCTGAAAGTCCTCAAAGGGAAAAAGCTAAAAAATGAAATAATATTGTTCATGTTTCAAATAGAATGAAATGCATTAACAGGAGGGAGAATGTTAGAAAATATATATATTCACATATGTGCTGCCTAGAAAATATATATTTACATACATGCTGCCTAGAAAAATATATTTACATATATGCTGCTTAGGAAAATGTGTATTCAAACATTCAAACATATATAAGTTGTGTGGTCAGATATATAGAGAAATGTGTGCTTTAGACAGGTATAAATGTGCTCAAATCTATATGGAGAGCAAAGGTTGAAAATAGTATGAAATGTAATGCATTTAATTCTGTTTTACTAGAATAATAGTAGAAATAAACTCGCATATTATTGCTTGAAGCATAAGCTGCAGTGTAATTAGAAATTTGGCCTTGGCAGTGTTCAAGCACAGCCTGGCTCATGTCTGTCAGTAAAGATTATTTTGCAAAGTTAGAAAATAATAAATCTGTCTGCATGTGTATCTTTTCCTGCTTCCACCAGGAGAATAGCCTTGTGCGCACTATCAGAGATAGTGCCCAGCTGGTAAACAAGAAAGACAAAGAGAGGCATTAAAGAAGACATGCATCCATTGTATTCGAACTAATCTAAGAGCCTTGAATTGGCTACATCCTCGGAAGGACATTGTGACCGACCAGGTGCTTTGCAAGGCTGTAATATTCTCATGGGAAAAGATTTTTGAAAAGCACTATCTCAGCACTTTTTCATAAGTTACTATGATGTAAAGACCCTGTCACTGACCACGTCAGTGAGGTGGGCAAAAACTGATAGTGAAGTGTATAAAAAAACCATGTGTGACACCAATAAACTAGTCAAAATTCTGTACAAGTTTGTGTATGGTTTTTTGCCTCCTAATGTACATTAGAGTAAATTAGATACTTGAGTTCTCCTGCATTATTGTTGTTATTGACTGTCATTATTTTTAATGCCAGATGATTTTTACAGTCTGACTTTAACAAATTTATTTAACATCCATACATCTATCAACAATAAGAAAATCAAGACCACTGGTTCAGACCTAGAACTATTTTATTCTCTAGTGCCTCTGTACAAAACCTTCCAGGAGTTACAAAATTCAGCTAAAAATGTGCTAACTTTTATACAAGAAACACAAACTCAATCAGTAATACAAACAATTAAATAAAATTATTCCAATTAAACTCTCCATTCAGTCCCATAGGGACCAAAGTATCATACTTCAGTACACACAGACTCTTTGTATAATAGTTTTTCTTTCTAAAGAATTTCATCATTTTCAACAAATACTTGCTCTAAAATATAACTTTGAAGCATAGAGAAATCACTGCCATGTACATCTCTAAAATGACATGCCAAAATCTTGTCTTCCTTTTGATTTTTTATGTCCCTGATATGTTCCATTAACCTCACTTTAAAACTTATTTTTGTTTCCCCAATATAAAAGAAACCACATGGGCATCTTAAGGCATAAATAACTCCCTTGCTGTTACATGAAAAATGTTCCCTTGGTACATATTAGATTTTATTGACACATTCAAAGGAACATATTATATATTTGCAAATAGAACAACTATTGCATTTATAAGTGCCCATAGATGTTGGACAAACACCTAAGTTATTTTTTGGTAAGACAAAATTTCCATGAACAAGCATGCCCTTTAAACTTCTTCCCCATGTGTATGCCATCATAAGGTGCTTGCTTAAAATTTTACTCAACTCCCCGTCCTTGTGAAGAAAATTCCAATAATATCTTACAATACTACTAACTTCTTCACTTTGAATGTTCTATGTGCTAACAAAATACATTTGTTCATCCTTGTTTTCACCATTCTCTCTACCCCCATTGACCTACAACCTGTCACCAACATTATTTCTTGATTTTAACACAAAAGATTTAAAGATTTTGCTTAGCTTCTGCTATTGCTTTCCTACTATAACCTCTGTTATAAAACATAATGGAAGTATTGTATATTTCTTCCAACAAATTTGTCTCAACATTGCATATTCTAGATAATCTTAAAAATTACCATATGGCACAGATGATAGCACATGGGGGAGATGACAACAGTAGCATACAAGTACTGGCTTCCATCAACACATTTTCTATGTATCCCAGTACAAATTTTGCCATTATCCAAACCCTTAAGTGTCATATCTAGATAAGAAATCCGGGTTCCATATTGTAGCCCATCAAAAGACAAATTTAATGTATTTCGTTGTAAATCAGCAACAAACTGCAAAGTTTCACTCTTGCCCCCTTCACATACAAAAATTAAATCTATAAAACAAAAATAATATTTTACATAATTCTTAACAAAATTACATTTATGCAAACACACTAATTCAAAATAAGCCATGAATAAGTTTGCATACATGAGAGCAAATGTTGCCCCCATGGCTGTTCCCTGTTTTTGCCGAAAAATGTCATTATTATATATAAAAAATTATTACTTAGACACAAATAAGTCAAATCAACCAAATACATTGTGAAGGTACTATCCCCCAAAATACATTATAGCATGAAGTCCATCCTTATGTTGGACTGATGTATATAAACTTTTAACATCCAACGTTATGCAATACATGTTTTTATTCCACTTAACATGAGAAATCTTATCCAAAAAATCAAAACTATCCTTAATATAGGATGGAATTTTCAAGACATATGGTAAAAAAATATTATGTAACAAAAGCCCAACTCCATGTAAGAAATAATTGCAACCTGAAATAATGGGACGTACTGGTGGATTATTCATGTCTTTGTGCAATTTATGCAAACAGAAAAATGTATCATGTGTAAAATATCCTAGCCTCACACTTTTTTGTAGCAGTTCTTGGAAAATACTTTTAGCTTGTTGATAACTTTTCATGTCACTATTTTCATATACATCTTTATTCTGTAAATGCTCCAAGCACATTTTGTGATACTGGTGAAAATGCATTATTACTATTTTATTTCCCTTATCCGATGACTTTATAATTAAATCATTTCTTTCTTGAAGTTCTTTCTTCTAGTTCTTTTATGGCTTTCCACTCTCTTAATGCCAAGTTATAACAACTATTGTTCTTATTATATAACAACTTATCACACATTTCATTCATGGCAAATTTTAACATCGAATTAAAATGTATAATTCTTTCATTAGAATAGAGGGGAATTTATCTGCTTTTCATAGGAATAGCAGAAGTGTCAATAGAACAATAAGTATTATTTTCCACATTTTCCATAGACATATAATGCTTGTCTCTTTCTAAGCCGCCATTGTGGTCTCTTTCTTCTGCGGAAGCAAAAGAAACTGAAAGGGGTTTTTTAAAACCTCCCCTATTGCATTGTCCCTTCCCATGCTGCTGATTAGTTGAAGACACAAAGACCCAGCTATTTTCATATTTTCTAATGTCCCTTAAAATTTTGTTTTTTTTATATTACTCTAAATCTTTTTCTAATGAATTTAACTTCATGTTTACATACTCCATCAAATAATTCATATTAGTGGAATTCAGAGAACTAGAAATCTCTAAAGATAAGGACTGCAGTTCTTAAGTTTTTGTTGTTTAAGTTGGCCACGTTCAAGCAAAATAACAAGCCAGTCCATAACACATTGCTGGGCTGCTGCAACCCAATGTTCTTTAAATACATTATCAGAATCACACTGCACATCAAAAGGTTCACTCAGGCTCTTTATAAATTGAAGACCTCTAGGTGTAACATTCAACTCCATATATCTTTTTAAGTGCAAAATGTTAAAATGTACCTTAGTTTCCTTTTGCAGCAGCATTTTGAAGTTATCACACAGTTCTCTCATACCCAAAGGGACAGAATTGGGCACCTGTCCCACCTGTTTTTTCTCATCACACCTGTGAAGAATGGTAGAGAAGTGTGAAGGCTGCCAGCCTAGCCAGATAGAATTGTGCAGATGATTCTATCATTTGTAAATATGAATGTTGAACTTAAAACAATGTGGCAACATTGCCATCTCCTGTGAAGAAAGCTAAATCAAGCATTTCCTGTTGATCCTTTGAAATTAAAATTGCTTGTGTCTGTTTCTTTGGAGCTGGAATTTGGAGTCGAGTCTGGAGTAAGCATCCTGCCTATTGTTTTAACTTAAGGAATAATTACTAGAATTTACATGTGGAATGTCCTTTATTGCTCTAAGTGTAAAATAATGTAAATGCAGTTTCTATGTAGCCGGGGAACTCCAGGAAGGTGTAATAGATGATGTAATGTTTAGCAGAACTGCAGTTTCTATTTAAACAGTGAGAACCAGAAATTATTAAGCATTTTTGTCTTGATATCCAACTCATCAGCACTCTGCATGTTGCCTTATGTAAGTTATCTTAGACTTGTGCTTTCTTTTAGAGAGCCAGAAATTAGAAAGTTTAGACTAAGTGTTTTTCTGTGATGTCAGAACTGTACTACTGATTTATTTTAAGTATTTCTGTGTGACCTTTGAGCTCTTATCTAGCACTGTGTAGTAGAAAGTATTGTCTTTTGGTTTTAATTATTTATTATTAAATATTTTAAAAACATTCAACTGTGGCTGTTTTGTGTAGAGATAGTTTAAGCTCTAGAGTACATTGCATATTTATAGAGTTTACTGTCCAGGTCACTCCAAATAAGCTTTGACTGTTTTTTTGCCACATCAATCAATTGGATAATAATATTGCACAGTAATAATTTGACACCCTTTTAAGGGCCTTTGAGTAGCTGATAATTATTAGTGGGTGGTGGCAGCTGGTACTACCATATAGTCTGGGCAAAAAGGGGCACAGCTGGAGAACCTGTGCCAGCCTTCCCCAGAAGTGTCTGCATGGTAGTGTAAACTCTTATCTCAAAGTGTGTGTGTGTGTCAGCTACTTGGGCAGGAACACAAAGCACTGGTTGGACAGAGAGGGTGCTGGAGATTTTAGCTTGCTCACTTGGCTAAGATCTGGACCCTATAGCTGTACCAGTGTGGAGTCTTATTGGGGACCTGGGGAGCAAGGAAGTGACCATCCTGGGACTAACTGTGATCTCTGTGTGCTCCTAAGGGAAATTGCACTTTACTGTGTGTATTTGTTATCCTTTCTTCTCATATGAGATGCCCTCTCTGGTGTTATTGGTGAGGATTGAGGCTCCTTGATTGCTGGGCCAGGGCACAGGCGTCACAACACTGATCAAACAGCTGGGCAAAATTGGACATACCATGGTTGTTCTCACCAGCAAGAATCTGTGAAGCCTGGATATATTGTTCCATTGTTCTTTGTGACCCAGATGAGTCTCCAGAAAAACCAGCAACACCCACCACAGGCAGAGAATCTTCTCTAAAATGTTGTGGAATGTCTCTGTTATGGTCTGAAGCCATAAAGACAACTAGTCCATACAACTAGCAACAATAAGAAAATCAAGACCACCAGTTCAGACCCAAAGGTATTTTATTCTCTAGCACCTCGGTACAAAACCTTCCTGGAGTTGCAAAATTCAGCTAAAAATGTGCCACCTTTTATACAAAAAACACAAACTCAATCAATAATACAATCAAACAATTAAATAAAATACTTACAATTAACCTCTCCATTCATCCCATAGGGACCCAAGTATCATATCTCAGAATAAAGACAGACCCTTTGTATAAAAGTTTTTCTTTCAAAAGAATTTCATCAACATTTTCAACAAATATTTGCTCTAAAATATGAATCTATATTATAAACATGAAAGCTTACCTTATCGAATCCCTAAACGTCAACCCGTCCTCTCGAACCGCATAAACACCAAACGCCCTAAACTGCGAAATTCAAAACATTGAACTATCATACTTGTCCCACCCTACCACCTGCTACATGCTACCTACACAAACAAACTAAATAAACCACATACATACACTAACCAAAAGCCTACTTCTAATCCTAAATTAAACCCTACTTCTAATCCTACACTAAATCTTACATATAGCACCAAGTTTGCGTTTAACTTAACCCACACCCTAACATTAAGGTCTGTAACTGTGGCACACTTACCTTAAATACTAAACCCAAACAAACTAAATAATCCACACACATACACTTAACAAAACCCTACACTAAATCTAACATACATTACCATCCATGCACTTACCTTAACCCGCACCCTAACCCTAAGGTCCGTAACTATCGCACACTTACCTTACAGAGCTATACCACAGAAGGCCAACCATGACAATTCGACATTTCTGGTTTTGCTCTTCTGGACGTTCGATGTTTTCACATTTCGATAAGGACGGGTCGACATTTACAGATTTGATAAGGTAAGCATTCGAGTTACTAATATAAGCCCCTAAAATACAACCTTGAAACATAGAAAAATCACTGCCATGTATATCTCCAAAATGACATGCCAAAATCTTGCCTTCCTTTTGATTTTTTATATCCCTATAAACACACACACACACACAGACACACACACACACACACACACACACACACACACACACACACACACACACACACACACACACACACTGCTTTGCTATTGTTGAGATTAGAATCACTGTCTGTCTATCTTCTGTCAGCCCTTTGCACAAAGGTAGAGTGTCCACTGATCCAGGAAATTATAGACCCATCAGCCTAAGTAGCTTGATCTACAAGGCTAGGAAGCAAATTATCATGGACCTCATTAACAAGGACATTGGCAACCTCCAAGCAATCGATCCCACACAATTTTTTTTCATCAGTGGGAGGTCATGCCTGTTAAATTTGGTCGACTTCTTTGAGACAGTCACCAAAGCCATTGAAGAGGGGAAGACGGTGCACACTACCTACCTTAACCTGTCCAAATCCTTTGATACTATTCACACACTCAGGTATAATAGATAAACTCTCCCAACTAGGCATCAATCCATATGTTACCAGATGGATAGCAAACTGGCTCACTGATAGAATCCACCTAGACAAAATAGGGGAAACCACCTCAAGCAGTAGACCCGTAATGAGTGGTGTACCCCAGGGATTGGCCTTGGGGCCTCTGTTGTTTGGGATATAATTTTCTGAGGTGCAGGCAAAAACAAGTGGGTTATGGCTGACGAAGTCTGCAGATGACTGCAATCTGGGTGTTGTCATCAATTCCCCTAGTGATGTGGACATCTTCCAAGAGAGTCTCACCCAAACAAATGACTGGTGCCAGAAACCTGGCCTCAGACTGAATGCCAAATAATGCATCATCATCCCCATTTGGGAGAGTGATGTCCCCATAAATTATCACATTAATTACAGTGTGCTAAGCATGTAATCAGTCGTGAGGGACTTGGGCACCCAGGCTGATAGCAAACTGATGTTTGATCATCATATTGCCTCCATTGTAAGGAAAGCCTTCTACATGGTCCACCTCATTAGTAAGGGTATCTCATCCAGGGACAAGGTGGACATAACATCCCTGTATTCTTCCCTTATAAGAATGATTATTGGGTACAATGCCCCTTTCAGCATGTACCTCACAAAGCACATGCAGCAGCTGGGAAGACCACAGAGGTCCATCACCAGGAAAATCCAAGGCCTGAAACATCTACCTACACAGATAGTCTAAAGGCCCTGTCTTTCTACTCAGACTCCTACAGACTCCTCAGAAGTGATTTCTCTCTGGCATACAAAGCGATCTCTGACCCCACCTTGATGGGATTGCTACATATCCACAAGTCTAGCTCCACTCAAGTAACCCGCACACGAGCCCTCAACCTGGTCTGTGACATCAACAAGACTTGTTGGCAGGGCAGATTTGTGCCCCAGAGACTCCCCCCTTTTGTGGAATAGACTCCTCTCCACATCAAGCATAGTACCTCATTAACCCTTTTTAAGCGCAACCTGGATAACTGTATGGGGAACAGAAAATACACCTTTGGGATTCCACCTGTGTCCCTGCTGGACAGTGGCATCAGGAGCTGACTTGTTGGAGCATGGACCAAAATCTTGGCTAGAATTGTAAGGGCCTCAGGGTCAATAGCCTAATAACTTCCTATAATTCTAGAAACCTACACAAATGACAAAATGATGTCCATTTATTGAGGTGCTATGTGATAAAAGCTGGTGTAAAGGGCTATATACCATTGGAACCATAAGAAGTATGAGCATAGTAAACATGATGTGTTTAAAGATAAAATGCAAAGAATAATCACTGACATCATGGCAATTAATGAACTAAAATAGACTGAAAAAGGTTAATTTTACACCAGAGAATCATCAAATACACAATGGAGAAGAAACTTGCAGAAGAAATGGAGAAGTTCTCATAGTTAATAAAAGGGAATCAAAACGATTGCTTGGTTTATACCCAAAAATGTGAGAATGAACTCCATCAAAATACAGAGTTACTCATTCAATATTATGGTGGTAGATACATGCTTCAACTATAGATGCAGAAGCTGAGGAAGGTCACTAGCTTTGTCAAGATCTGCAACTTTTTTCTGGAAGTAACACCAAAAAGGTATTATATGCATTATAGTTGGCAGCAGTTCTAAAGTTGGTGGTCAAAGTGCAACTGGAATAATGGAAAAGTTTTGCCTTGGTATATGAAATGAAGTGTGAAAGAGAGACTGGTAACATTCTGCCAAGGTAATTGACTGAGCCCAGCAAGCATTCTCTTTTAGTATCCTGAGAAACAGCTTTAGATATGGATTTAACCAGATGGACAATACCAAAATCAACCTGAGTATATACTTTTCATTTGGAGATAGAGGAACTTTATACAATTAACAAAAACAAGATCTGCAGCTGACATTTGATGAGATGATCCATTCTATTTCTTAACACAAAGTTTAAAATTAAATTAAATAAAATAAGAAAAGTAATTAGGCTAATTTGTTATGAGCTTAACAGTATTTCAAATTAATATCCAGTGGAGATGAATAATAGATTTAAGGGATTAGACTTTGTATATAGAGGTCTTCAAGGACTACGGATGGGAGTTTGTGATATTGTCCAGGATGTTGCAACAAAAATATTCCAAACACAAAGAAGATTAATAAGGCAAAATGAATGTTTCTCGAGGTGAGAGAAGTGGTTAAAGAGAGATGGAGAGCAAAAGGCTACAAAGAAAGGAAAGTTATTACAAACTGAATGCAGAGTTTCAGTGAGTAGCAAAAAAAAAAAAAACAGTAAGGGGAATATTTAAAATTAAAAGTCCAAGGAACTGAATGGTGATAACAGAATACAAAAGTCAGGAGCTCTCTTCAAGAAGATTGATAATAACAAGGGAAATTTTCAAGTAAAAAAGGGCATGAGCAAAGACGAATAGATTCAAAAGTTGCCATGAAGTGTACATGGGATGTAGTCTTGCAGTAACCATTTTCTATTCAAAGAAAGCCCTACCAAGGTATTTTAACATGAAGATTTGCAACACCACCGTGTGTTGTCTTTGTAGCGACTGTAAAGGAGGAGTAGCCTATGGCAATAAGCTATGTAAAGTCCCCCAGAAATGTCTGTAGTTAGACATTTATCCAGCCAAGTGGCTATATAAAGTAATATGGCTCTTCATGTTAATGAACATGGGAAAAAGTTCATGCTCACTCACTGCTGTAGAGATAAGTGTCAGAGAGTTTGTGGGCTGGTGCTAATGATGGGTGTCTGCATGTGTGTATGTGGGGATGCTGCATATGCCGGTGCTGGTCTGCAGAGGAGGTTACAGAAAGTGGGTGAATAAAGAGTAGAGTAGGTGTGTGTGCGTGTGTGTGTGTATGTACTATACACCAATGATAACTCTTTTTGCAGAATGCCTTAAATGCACTTAAAAAGAAAAGAACAAAAACGTTTTGCTGCATGAAAGACATGGGATCGGGGAACACTAAATACTCGGTGCAATCTATATAGTGTGCCCTACAGGTACTACAAGATTCAAATTGTGTGCTCACTTATCTTGTACAGAAAATAGTAGTCATCTGTGCCACCACTAGACACTGGGAATAGTACAAAACAGTATCTAAATGTTAAAATATTAAAAAAAAATGGAGGTGTCAAGCCTTGCATCCTTAATGAAGAAAGCAGCAGTGTTAACCCACTATTTATTTTATATTTAACATTTGTTAACTGGGAAAGTCCAACTTGGAATGAAGCCCATTTTCAGCAGAGGCACAGGGAGAAATGCTCCAGGTGCATGTCTTTGTAACATGGGATGAAACCAGAATGCCCAGAAGAACCCACACAAACACAGGGAGGACATGCAGACTCCACACACAAGGTTCCCCAGGTGAAAATCAAACCAGAGAACCTCTTTCTGTGAGCTGGCAGTGCTAACGCTACACCACTGCAGCATACACTAATCAGTTAATATAGCAATATTTTTACATAATAATAATAAGAATGAAAGTCTAATCTCTGAACTGCAAAGGTTCATGAGTTATCAAGGACAAGGTATCTATAACAGGCAACAGCTGGAGTGACCAGTAAAACTGTAATGGATGGATGTGTGTCTTTGTTGGGGGGGGGGGGGTCTTCAGGAAAATGCTGGGATGAACACTAACAACACTAGAAAGAATATTTAAATTATTTCTTGCACTCACTTAAATTGTTAATAAAACAACCTGTTTGGCATTATGATACATTTTACAAACACCAAGAAGAATGAAACTCTTATACCTGGTATTACTGTCTGACTGTAGGGATCCATGGCTTATGAGGGTAGGGACAAAAACATAGGGAGAGAAATGGGGAAATTTTCAGGTCAAGTACAGGTAAGAGGTGTGTGTGTGTGTGTGTGTGTGTGTGTGTGTGTGTGTGTGTGTGTGTGTGTGTGTGTGTGTGTGTGTGTGTGTGTGTGAATGTGTGTCTGTGAGTGAGAGAATAAATAGAGGGTGCCTGTGCCAACACATCGCATGGACTGCCACTGTTCAGAGGCATACAAATTAGCTAATATCTATTTCCTTATTGTGGCTAATGAGTTTCTGAATGTCAAATTCCCACAATGTGCACATAGACCATTTCTGATGCAACTCTTACTACCTGTGTTAGAGTTGTTACTGAGTCCTCTGGAAGGAAAAGAATGGATCTAGTAGAAACAGAAGAAATGAAGAAGAGGTGGGAAAATATACAAAAGTACAATTTAAGGAAGACTCTAACATAACATCATTGACACATATGAAGGCATGTTCTGTGATCGAGCACCAGACATCCAGGAAAGAGAAGTTAAATGGATCCTAAAATGACTTGCTAACATCAAGTCTGAAGGAAGTGATGGAATTCCAGCTGAGTTGTTTAAGATCATGAAAAATAATATTGGTACAGTACTGTTTAGAATTTGCAAGTAAATTTGTAAAATTCAGCACTTGCTGTTAGATTGGAAAGATCAGTTTATATTCCAGTTCCAGTAAAGGATCATAATATATGATTCAACTTAATGAATGTTTGCACTTGCTTTGCATGTTAGCATGGTAATACAAAATCATTTAGCTAGATTCCAGCAATATATGGACTAAAAAATGCCAGATGTTAAAGCTGATTTTTTAAGGGGCAGAGGCATCAGAGATCAAATTGCCAGCATCTACTAGATAGTAGAGAACGTAAGGGAGTTCCAGAAAAATATTTACTTCTGCTTTATTGATACTTTAAGTCTTAGCATATGTGGATCATAACAACTTATAGACGTTCTCAGTGAAATGAGAATACTGGGTCACCTTATTTTCATCCTGGTGAATTCCTGTGCAGGAAAAAGGCGCAATGGCTGGAACTTTATATGGAATAAATGACCAGCTTATAATTGCGAAAGTGGTTTGACAAGAACATATACTGTCATCTTACTTATTTTTAATGACTATAACATGCAAAATGCTTGGTTAGATAAATTAGATGCTGGAATGAAAACGTCCAGGAGAAATATTAATAATTTCAGATATGCAGATGACATTACACTGCTGGCTGAAAATGAAGAACTGAAGAGCCTATTGATAAAGGTAGACAGAGCGCACTAACACAGGGTTCTTGTTCAGCATAACAAATAGTAATACGATTATTTCATCTAATCCTATTGATTGTTTCAATATAGATGGAAAAGAAATGGAGTTGGTAGAAAATTTTACTTGCCTGAGCTCAAAGATCTCTTCATATGGTGACTGCAACAATGAAATTTAAAGAAACTTGTTTGGTGGAAGGAATCATCATCATCAGTCATCAACAATCCCTTTTTCCCCCATTTTCTACACGGGTTTGGTTGTTGTGTCAACTATTGCCATCTCTCTCTCAATCCCTTTTCAGTCTCCTACCTTCTTCTATAGTCATGACTGACTGTTACAATTCTTCTCATTCACAATCCACCCATCTCTTTGCTGGATGCACTCATTTCCTCTCGCCTTTTTTCTGCCTTTCCCAAATCTTCTTCACCAGACTGTCGTCTACTTTCTGCACACATTTCTGAACCACCATAATCTGTTCTCTTTGGCCTTCTTTGCAATTGGAGTTACTTGGGTTGCTGTTCTGATGTCTGCATTTCTTAGTCTACCCCACAGTGTGCATCCTACTACCCATCTCAGGCACTTCATCTCAATCCACTCTAGCTTGTTCAACTGCTCTGCCCTTACTGCCCAGTATTCTGTTTTATACAGTAGTACTATCCTCACCACTATTTTATACACCTTTCTTTGCCACTTCTTTGGCATTCTTCTGTCATACACTACCCCTGACACTCTGTTCCCATTGGCTGCTGCCCCTCCAATTCTAGCTTTGACCTCCTTATTCAGACTTCCCTTCTCCTCAGCTACACCTCCCAGATACTTGAAGCTGTTAACATGTTTCACTGTTTTCCCCTGTCTCATTTCTCAGCTTTGCCTGATTTTCCTCATTTGCTGCCATTACCACTGTATTATCTGTACTCAGTTTCATCCAGGGAGCCTTCAGTTTTACATTCCATTCCTATATTCTTTGCTGAAGCTGTTGTTCAAAGTTTGCTTGTAATGCAACATTATGTGCATACAGTAAGTCTGTTGACCTGTCCCTTCCTACCCACTTACTAATGTAGTCCGTCATAAGTATGAACAGCAGTGGGCTCACAGCTAAACCTTGATGCACTCCCACTTCCACTGTGAACCCTACTGTGAGTCAAACCCTGTTTGTACTTGTGTCACTGGGTTCTTGTATATAGCTTGTACTAGTTCTATCAATGTTTCCAGGACCTCAAACCATTAGAGGACTGCCCAAATCAGTTTTTTTGGGACCTCGTCATATGGTTTCTCCAAGTCTAGGAAGGCCCATTTGTACTCTGCCCTCATATCTAGTTTCTGCTCAACAATTTGTCACACAATGTAAACATTAGGCTGATTGTGCCGCATCCTGATCTGAATCAGAACTGCTCGTCTCTCATCTTACTTTCTGATGAAGCTCTGACAAAGGTAAAAGCTCTCTTTATTTGTTTTAACTGAATAAACTATGGTTTAAACGAGCAATACCATCTTGAGTACCGCTTTCGTACTTTTAATAAGAATGCAAAGTGATCTTTAATACGAAGTTACAACAACAGTCTGTTTTAGTAAACTGTATGCCGATATCATTCCTGTACAACTATTTTTCCCTTTTTTGCTTTGTTCTTCCTTAAGAAAAGTGTGCACTACCCCCATGGCTGGAAAAGTATATTTACTCTGTACTAGTTTACTTTGTTGGACTTTCTAATACTCTGCCTGTTTGTTTATCAATTACCCTCTCCAGAACTTTCATGCAGTGTGACAGGAGTTTTATTATGACTATTCCCTTTGTTCTTATACACTGGAACTAATATTCTTATTCTTCAGAGCAAAAAATCTATGGCAAATAAGGACAAGATTTTAAAGAACACAGAGATCATATTGGTAATTAAAAGCCCATATAGTGAAAGTTGTGGTTTTCCCTTTAGTAACATATGCCTGTGAGAGTTGGACATTAAATAAGGTTAGGCACTGGAAAAACAATTGAACTGTGGTGTTGGAGAAAACCTTTGATGAGTTAATAACTACAGAAGTAAACATAGACTTCATACCTTTCATCTGTGCAGATTTTTGCAGAATGTCCAGATTTGTGCCTCATATTTTTGGTCTGTTTTTCATAAAATTGTGGTTTTCTGGCAAATCAGTGGCAAATCTTTGAAGACTGAAGTTAGAAAATAATGACAGACATTTGAGTTTCAGATTTATACCCTTCAAAAAAATCCATGCTAATGCAAAACCTGTTATTCTATCAACTTTCTAAGTTTGTAAGAGCAATATTTAAAAATTGTCACTATTTTGGGCCTTTGTTCCATTTTTATTAATGGCTTTGTCCAGATTTCTTGCTGTAAGATGTTGAGAGGAATGGACACAGTCTGTTTATTGGAAGGTCTGACAATAAATCTAAACCTCAGAAACTTTGGCAAGAAAATTCAAAGACAGGACTTAATAAAGAAAAGACTGGGGAATGATCGAAGGCAAAAGAAAGGCAAAAAATAGGCAAAAAATGGGGTAACAGAAGTTAATATGGATAGACAACATTACTGAAATAACAAATATGAATTTACAAGGTCTTAAAGAAGCAATTTTTGACAAGACAGGTCTGGTGTGCTAAAGTTCCTGAGGTCATGAAGACTTGGACTCGACTAAATGACTAAACAACCCCAGCAATGTGGAGACTGCATAAACAAGTATATGGTAAAATCAGTACTACTCTGTGTCAACATTGTAGTATGCAAGCAATTGACTATTTTGATTTTGGAAAATGGGGAGTTTTCATTTGCTGCCAAATATGATATCTGTATTGCTGATATAGCCTTCTTTTGATTACATGTCTTCCACTGTTCCTTGGAAGCCATTCTTTTTTTTTTATCCATGCTCAAGTTAAAAAAAAAAAAACAAGCACATTAGTTAAAAAAACAAACAACAACAACAGTAAAAGAAACACAAAGGGAGCAACGTTCCTGCTGTAAAAATCAGGTAGACCAACAACAAATATGTCCTCATGCACAGGAACGGAGTGGCAGTATCAATGTATCCAGATAATAATGTCCAATTATTGTAACAAAATGTCAAAGTCCATATATAACCAAGACATCTTTATTGTGACAAAAAGTAAGCGCTTTCACCATAGGGCTTCTTCAGACTGTATAACTTTCACATAAAACAGCTTTTACATACCACAAGCAATTAATCTAAATCATTGACGTCAGTATTCTCTATTAAAAATTTAAAGTGACATTACATACACCATCTAAACATATATTAAAATCACACACATTAATAAAAATAGCTATAAAATAAAACTAAACAGCAGAGATACAAAGCGTCAGCTTCATCTGGCAAGCACGTTAAGTAACAAATGCATAAAACACCATAAAAATTCCTAAAACACAAAGATATTATACCCTGAGCAGAAACATATAAAATGCATACTACAAAATTCTGAGTAGCTGTTACTATTTACTGTTTAGGTCTCGGTAGTCATCTTTTCTTTAAAACAGGTTGAAGATTAACTTTATCATTTAGACCAGGAGACTGATCAGCTCTGCAGTGAACAATCCAACAAAGTTCATTCTCCTGTGTAAAATTATCTGTATCTCCACCTCTAAAGTTGGGTTTTACAACCTGCATAACACGGAAAGTGAAAGTATGTGTATCTCCATATAACTTACAGTGTTTGGCTAAAGCATTATGTTCAGAACCTAAGCGCATGTGATAGACATGCTCCCTAATATGTTCTCTTAATTGCCTATTGGTTTTACCAATATAGAATGCTGAGCATAGTGAACATTAGCCAAATATTCTACGTTAGTACTCAAACAATCCGTTCCAGTCAGAAAAGGAAACTCCTGACCTGTAATGGGCTGTTTAAAAACACTATCAGTGTCAATATACCTACATTGATTACAATGGTTACAGGGTATAGTATTGTAATGAAGAGCATTGGGCTGAGCATCATTCAAACTCATCGGGTAATGACAGAGCAACTGCTTCAAATTTCTTTTATTTTTATATATAAACTTAGGTTTAGTACCCACCACACTTCTAATATCATTATCTATATTGAGCATATCCCAACATTTTTCTATGATGTCTTTTATATTCTGGACATCACTAGTAAAATATATTGACTCAGTAGTCAATTGTGGCTGTCTAATTTCCAAATAATCATTCCTTTCTGAAAAATATGGGCGTGCCTTAGTGTCCCTCAAATCACATACTACTGAGATAGCTCTATCAACCTCTCTCTCTCTTTATAACATCTTTCTACTAACCTAGATCTGAGGTCCAACAGTTCCTTACCAAACCCATCATCAGAAGGATTAAGTCTTGATGCTCTCATAATTTGCCCTTTTATTACATTGTCAAAGACATAGTTAGGATGCATACTGCTCCTGTGCAATAAGGTATTCCCGTAACATGCTTTTCTATGAATGGAAGTATTTAATAAACCATTCGTGAGTCTCACGATGTCAACATCTAAAAAAGAAATATGACTCATGGATGAGCACATGGTAAACTAAAGAAAGTCAGTTGAATTATTCATAAATGAATTAAACTCTACTAATTGGGCTTCACTACCCCTCCAAATTAAAAAGAGGTCATCAACAAACCTCCTATAAAATCCCACATGTTGTTGAAATACCGTTAAAGAAAAAAGGGACTCATGTTCCCAGTCAGCCATGACTATATTGGCGTAGCTATTTGCACACGAGGTGCCCATAGCTACGCCATCCTTTTGAATGTAAATGTCATCATTAAAGATGAACACATTATTATCTAGTACAGTTTCTAAAAATAATGCTAGCAGATCTATAATTTTACCATCCAAATCAGAATTCAAATCTAAATACTGTTGTACACTAACCACACCCAAATTATTTGGTATGACCGTAAATAGACTTTTAACGTCAAGTGTAACTAGTATGTAAGAATCATTATCACCCAGGCTTCTTGTATAATCATAAAGATCTAGAAGGAACTGTTTACTATCTTTCAAAATGACTGGATTAGCCTCAACAATGGGTCTCAAATAATATTCTATGAATATTGAACAGGGTTCAGTTAGCCATCCCTGTCCTGCGACGATAGGTCGCATAGGTGGATCAGGAATGGACTTAAGCACTTTAGGAAGCCCTTTCAAAACCCGAATCAATGGATTATTCACTTTCAGATATTTAAACAAATTCCAAGTCACAATATAACTTTTCAATAGATCATCCAGCATATCATAAACTCGAAATACCTTATTGGTTACTGCTGCCATGTCTATCTTCAGATAAAAAGTGTCATCACCCAGCATAGTATACATACTTCTTAAATAATCTTCAAGATCCAATAAAACAATCGGACCTCCCTTGTCAGCCAGTCTAATAACAATCAACCAGTCATTCCTTAATTTAGTAAGTGCTTTCCGTTGTTGAAAGGGTAAATTACTTCTTCTACATCTCATTTTATGCTTAAAATTGTTCTCATAATATTTATATAGATCATTCTCTACCAGTCTTGTGAATTTATCTAGAACAGGGTGTAAATGAGGTACATACGTACTGACCGGTTTAAACTCTTTAGTATATCCTATTTCATTATCACCTCCAAAATCCAATTTTAATTGTACATTCCGTACATACATCCTAACATCCAAAATGGACTCAGTTACATCACTTCTCCTACTTGGTATAAAAGGGAGTCCTTTATTAAAGACTTGTTGTTCATACTTGTTTAACACTCTGTGAGACAAGTTCACAATCAGGGACCTTCCACCCTTCCCCACATCTTCTTCAAAGTTGGGCCAACATAGTCCCCTCTCGAACCCTTCTACTTCTGGCATCCCCTGCTCATGGATCTGGTTCTCCCATTCGAGCGGGGGAGTTCAATCGGGAAAGGGGTCTGTAATCTATTACCTCCTACCGCTGTAAAAGTGTTAGCAGATTTATTCAAGCCTGTTTTCCTCCTTACTACAGGTTCATCAATGGATCTAATATTACTATTGATGGATTCAGTATCATTAATAGTGTCTGTTTCCATACTACCAGACACTCCTAGTGATATGGCTGTGTCATCCTGATCATTATCCAAGGTATTCAAACTAGTCATGCCATTAGCCTTACTATGAATAGAAATAAACTCATTATGTACATCATTAATAACATTCACACTCCTATCACTGTTGTTCGGAGTGCTCACAACCTTATTCACATCAATATCTGAAACAACAGGATTTCTTTCAATAGAGTCATTCACAGTTACATTCAAATCCCTATTACCAGAGTTCTGTCTAGGCCAAGTGAACACGTGGCCAAGTTTAAAATCTTTAACGTCCCTTGAGATTTTGTTCCTTTTTTGTTCAAGAAGACGTTTCTCATACAACAGGACATTGTTCATGAGTCTATCCATGCCTGTCACTGCTTTAGGGAAATAATATTTCGTAGTGATATAATCATGAAGTTGGGTTACTTTATTTCTTAATAGTTCCTCTTCAGGCCGATGAAAATGAATCAATAACTTCATGTAACTAAAGCTAAGTTCCAAGTTAAGTTGTTGCCATTTCAGCAATAAATCAGGAAAAGTATCACCTGAAGTTGGCATCTTCAAAATACGAAGCCCACGAGGCACTATCCGTTTCTGCAAACATGCCTCGAAATGCTGGCGTTGTAATTGTAGTTTCTTTAACTTCAGCAAATCCACTTCTAACCTATTCAGGTCTTCAGCAAGGTTGGCGAGGTTCTCAGCATTATTACATTCAGATACACTCTCCAAATCTGGTTCAAAAAAGAGCAACGGATTGTCCTCCCCGAAACACAATCTTGAAACCGGAAAGACTTCCGGTTAGTTGTAGTCGGTTCTTTTAACGTGTACACCAATTCAATATCGTCATTCATAGTAACTGCCATGCCCCTTTTGTGGAATAACATATAGGTAAACCACAACAACAGTAAAAGAAACCACAAAGGGAGCAACGTTCCTGCTGTAAAAATCAGGTAGAGCAACAACAAATACGTCCTCATGCACAGGAACAGAGTGGCAGTATCAATGTATCCAGAAAATAATGTCCAATTATTGTGACAAAATGTCGAAGTCCATATATAACCAAGACGTCTTTATTGTGACAAAAAGTAAGCGCTTTCACCATAGGGCTTCTTCAGACTGTATAACTTTCACATAAAACAGCTTTTACATACCACAAGCAATTAATCTAAATCATTGACGTCAGTATTCTCTATTAAAAATTTAAAATGACATTACATACACCATCTAAACATATATTAAAATCACACACATTAATAAAAATAGCTATAAAATAAAACTAAACAGCAGAGATACAAAGCGTCAGCTTCATCTATCAAGCACTTTAAGTAACAAATGCATAAAACACCATTATCATTTAGACCAGGAAACTGAACAGCTCTACAGCGAACAATCCAACAAAGTTCCTGTGTAAAATTATCTGTATCTCCACCTCTAAAGTTGGGTTCATTCTAATGTCACTGTGATAAGGAAAAAAAATAATGTTTTTCTTTTCTGAGAAGCAAGTATTTTCTTTCCTTTGAGTAATGACGACCTTGGATATGACTGTGATTAAGCAGAAGTGGTGTGGGAGAACTGAAATGACTATATAGGATAACTATAATGCTTGCATTCTTTTTAAGCACTTGTTCAAGATGGATGAATATTTGTAATCTTGTGAATACTATTCTCTCTTTTCAGTGCAAAACTTTCACAGGAATTACTATTTTTATTCAGTCCCCATTCTGAGGTGTGTCTAATCACTTAACGGTTCCAAAAAGAGACTGCAAGTATGTGAAAGAAAAGTTCTTTATGAAATCAAACATAATAACTAAACCTGGGCAGCTGTCAGTATATAATAAACATGTAATATGATATATGTCAGTCATCATGAGAAGACAGCGAAGGCATTCAGCCAGCCCACCCTGGATATGCCATGTATAACTGGCACCATAGGCTTCATTCATGGTAGTACACAGGGGATATTGGTTAATTGTGTGTAATGTGCTGTGTAGGACTGTCATGGCTGTAGCACTGTATGCAGCACAGTGGGGTGCAAGGTCCACAAGTGTATGTTAGGGCAGGTCTATATTAGATATTTGAAATTTCAAAAGTTTGACTGTCATATGGTTGACAGCATATGATCGAATTTTTGAAAGTTCGAATGTTTTAACAGAGATCTCTGTACAGTGCAGCATGGGAAGATTTCTTGTTTCTGCACTGTAGTGCGATCTCAGAGTTGGTACATTTTAAGAGCAGGACGTGTGGGGGGTGGAGAGGGTTTGTACCCCTGCTTAAAACATTCAGGTAGGATAATTGTGTAGTTTATTTTTTTTTATTAGATGTTCGAACTTTTAGAAGTTCGATCATATGGTGTCGACCATATGACAGTCGAACTTTTGAAAGTTTGATTATCTAATATAGATACTGTTAGGGCATAGCACTTGGTATGCTACATGATCCAGCAAAGCTGGCCATATGATCCCTACCCCCAACAGTGTGGGTACCTCCCACAGATCAGGTATTTGTGATGTCACCAATGCCTGTATGTACTGTTCAGGTGTGTCCAGAGGTACGTACTCCTGTCAATAGTGACCATTGCTATTAAGCATATCAGGCTAAATTTGTAGAATTATGTTGATTTGATATCTTATATCACATATATATTATATATATATATATATATATATATATATATTTATATATATATATATATATATATATATATATGTCATATATATATATATATATATATATATATATATATATATATATATGGGTCTACTTCATAAGATCGACAGACCATTTTATCGACATTCATTTGGTCGATAGCTCATTTGGTCGACAACCAGTATTCAAGGCAAAAACCTGGGATTTCCCCCCCTCCCCAATGTTTTGTGACCCTGTATTTGATATATATAGTTAGGAGGGGTGGGAGGCACAGCCCCCCCATATTGGGGGGTGTGGGGGATGAAGACCCCCACCTATTTTCATTTAAAATGTGTAGTTTTTGTTGTATTTTCATGTTTTAAATGGAAAGAGGTGGGGGGGCTTTGCCCCCCCACACCAACCCAATGTAGGGGGCTGTGCCCCCCACACCCCCCAACTATACATATCAACTCCAGGGTCGCACAACATTGGGGAGGGGGGCAGATCCCTGTTAAGTGCCTTGAATACTGGTTGTCAACCAAATGAGCTGTCGGCCAAATGAATGTCGATCAAATGGTCTGTCGATCTTATGAAGTAGACCCATAAATAAATATATATACATATATATATATATATATATATATATATATATACATATATATATATATATATATATATATATATATATATATATATATATATATATATATATATATATATATATATATATAGAGTAGCTAATACAGCTCTGTTCTTAGTCCTCTATTTGCTCAGGAGCTGAAAAACATTGAAAATGCAAATGTAAATGAAGTATGTGTCCTGCAATTGCCCAGGTAATTATGAAGTACATTGTTGTAAACAAAATTCTGCCACAGATGCTTACTGTAGAATTCAGGATTATTCTTTCCAATCTCTTCTTCCCATCGGCACAATATATCATGGTGGTGTCACCAGAGTTCACTGTAATAGTATCTGCACTGCTCATTAGACTGAATGATGTCAGTTTCAGCATTAACTGCAATGGCAATGCAGTGCCTGACAATCACCTTATTTTGGTCACTGCACATTATATACAACAATTTTGTGTCTCTTTAAAGCAGCATCTGGTACACCTGCCACATTCAGTACCTTTGGAATCTATGGTCTTAGGTTTGTAGGTAAGTACAAAGCTAACTGCCCTTGTGGGCCATTTTAAGCTTAGTCAGTTTCCCTTTTGGGACTCAAAACAATCTATCCCATTTGGTTATACATTGGCCTTACTCATCCCATGGACGATAATTTTATATTACCCCTAATAAGTGTAATTGGAATCATTCCATAGATAATCTGAGTGGACCCCCCATGCATGTAATAAAGCATTTAGGAGCTGTTTCTTTCCATTAGTAGTACAGGAGGTAGTCCTGGGGTAAATATTCTGTTTCTCATCCATAGATCCAAGTTGCACTTGAAAATAAACAGGGATGAACTTTGTTTTATGTGGATGGGTAGTCTGTTCCACAGCAGTGGCTTCCTCTCCGAGATATACCTATCCTTACAAACCATTCTGCTGATGTTGCAGAAAAAGTTTAGATCCCTAGAAGACTGAGTATTTCTGATGCCATTTGTTACCTATGGTACCTATGGGGTATAGTTGCATCTGTGCAGCAGTTAACATGCAGGTATATTGTGGTGGTGCACATTTCTGCATATTCAGTGGAGTTAATTGGGTTTGTAGGGATTTGAAGCTTGCCAATGTATCACCCAGGATTAGGAAGTTTGTCTTAAAGAAATTTATTAAGGTACGTTGGTCAATTCACAAGTTACAGTCCAGAGGAATATTGCAGCACATTCGTGTCAATGCACACTACTGCTGCTACATGAAATGCAACAACTGGCATTGGGTCAGTATAGTTGTGCATGATGCCACCAGACAGCCATGCAAAAATGCATACAGTGAGCACATGGTGACTGGGTATGACTGGCATAATGACACAGGAGTGTGTACCCAGAGAACCCACATTTCATTCTGTTATTGCTCTGTAGGGCTTCTGGGGTTATGAAATAATAATGATTATATTCACATACCCACTGTGTGTCAGTGACCTGCCCAAACATGTGCATCACATGGGTCTATATTATAACATCAAATTCTACAAAGATCGAATGTTATAATATTGACCCCGTAATGTCGAACGCTGAAAACAGCGAAGGTGCAGGACACCAAATTCTTTCCCAGGGAAAGAATTTGGTGGGCCATTGTTGTGGCTTCACTGTTTTCAGCATTCAATATGTTGGAACGTTATAAGTCGGGTTCAGGTAAGTGTGCGATTGTGTGTAGGTTAGGGTTAGGGGGTGGGTTAGGTGAGTTAGGGTTAGGGAGCGGGTCAGGTAAGTGTGCGGTTGTGTGGATGTTAGGGTTAGGGGACGGGTTAGATGAGTTAGTGTTAGGGCGCGGGTGAGGTAAGTGTGCGGTTGTGTGTAGGTTAGGGTTAGCGGGCGGGTTAGGTGAGTTAGGGTTAGGGCGTGGGTGAGATGAGTGTGTGATAGTGACGGACCTTAGGGTTAGGGTTGGGTTAAGGTAAGTGGATAGCTAGTAGTGTATGTAAAGTTTAGTTTAGGTTTAGGTGTTGGATTTTAAGTGTATGTGTGTGGATTGCTGTTTTTTGTGTGTGTTTCTGTTGTGTGTATGTTTCTCGAAATAGCAAATTTTTCCATTCTGACTGTTCGATGTTTTCGGATTTCGGTGTTTAGGGTTCGATATTATAACATTCAATCTTTGTAGAATTCGATGTTATAATATAGACCCACAGCACACTTCAAGACCATTAACATGGATGCACAAGTAAGTACAGGCTATGTGCACAGTATGAAAATCATATGATTCAGACACCTTTAACCAAGGCTGTCTTACTGGCATACTTGTCATGCTATTAGCCTTGATCTGTGTGATAAATATGGCCACAGCCATTGCAATACTCATCATACTACAAAAGTTTCAGCACAGCTGTTTTGTAAAGGAAGTAAAGAGAGAGGAAGAAACAATTCTTTGTGGATACTACAGCTCAGATATGTGTTGCGAGATTACTACCTGCATATGTTGGGAAACTGGAGTGATGAACTGCTGTTCCAGAGAAGTATTTATTGTGGGGTGGGGGATTTTAACAAGAATAGATGAATGATACAGATGGGCACAGGATGAGTTTTTAATACTGCCAGTCTGCTTTACTCTACACACCATTAAGCATGTTTTCAGAAGGTGGTGCGCATAGGCCTTGTGATGACGGCAGGGACTAGAGTTTTCACACTGCTGCCTGCCCATTGTCTTCCTGATTGTTATGTGGATGCAATTAGCTTTCAAAGGGTTTCTCTTTTGTTATATGGAGATGTGTAGGGAGGGCAAGATACGTTTCTTTTTTCCACATGGTTGCTGATTATTTGTGGGAAGGAATTCCTTGCTAAATTGTGTATTCCTGGATGTTATTGTAAAGAGTAAGTCAAATCATGGCAGTATCCTCGGGTGGCTTCTAAATAGCATGAAACATGATTTGCCAGGCCTTCTGGAATCACTATTTAATCCTGGCTTCCAATTAGGCTTCATGCCTCACAAATGGAGAACAGCAACTATCATCTGGCTGTACAAAGGTGGGCCATTTACAGACCCTTATGTCTAAGTAAACTCATATCCAAAGCCAAGGAAAGAATAATTGTGGAAATGATTCATAATGGCATAGGAAAACTCCAGACACTGGACTTAACCCAGTTTGGTTTCATCAAAGGCAGGTCATGCCTAATCAACCTGGTGGACTTTATTGAGATGGTCACCAAAACACTGGATGAGAACAAAATTATTTGGCTTTCCTACCTTGACCTTGCTAAGGCATTTAACACAATACCCTACTTGGGCATTATTGACAAACTCAAGAGGTTAGGTATAAACCCTTATGTCACCCAGTGGATAGCAAGCTGACTCAAAGACAGGACCCAGGAAAATATAACTGGGAAGTCCACCTCTACAGAAAGGCCAGCCACAAGCTGAGTATATCAGGAACTGGTACTGGGATAACTCCATTTTGCCATCTACTTCTCTAAAGTTAAGGCCAATGCTGAGGGCCTCAGGCTGATCAGATTTGCAGATGCTTGTAAATTAGGAGCAAGCAATTCTCCACTGATACTAATGTTCTACAGGATGACCTGACACAGAATAATAAATGGTGTCAGAGCTATGGACTAAAACTAAATGTCAACAGGTGAATAATAATATCCTTTAGAAAGTCAACCACCTTGTAACAGCTAAATTGACAACATACCCCCAAGAGTTGGCCCAGTAGTCAGGAATTGGGGACACAGGCATGGACACACAGACAGTAATCCAGTCTTAGACCATCACATGTCAAAAATAGTGATGAAGTCATTCTATGTTGTGCAACTGATAAACAGTGTTATGGTGTCTAAGCCCAAGGAGGTCATTGTTCTACTGTATTCAGCACTCATCAGGCCTATCATTGAATAAAGTGTTCCTTTGGTATGTTCCTAAACTGGCACATTCAATAACTGGGACATGCACAGAGTTTCCTCACTAATAGAATACAAGGTGTAAATAACATGTCCTGTGTAGACCATCCCAAAGCCTTATCCTTACATTGTCTCCTACAGGCAGTTGTCTGGAGATTTATGCCTGACATAGAAGGCATCTTCTTACACTACTCTGATGGACCTCCTGCATATTCTCAAAACAAACAGCACCAGAATTACCCATTCTAAAGATTTAAACATTGCCTGTGATATAAATAGGACTTGCTGGAGAAACAGGTATGTATCACAGAGAATGCCCCTTCTCTGGAACAGGCTCACTATCCATGCAAACTACAGTTCATCCCTAACCCAACTCAACTGTACCTTGGACAACTGAATGGGGAACTGGAAATTCATCCCTGGTTTGGCATCTATGGCTCTAATGGACACAGGCCCCTGCTTGTAAATGTTTCATCTCCTAACCTCCTGATTATACTATCAAAGGTGCCAGCACTTGTCAAAGATTTAGGATGCATGGCGAGGCTTATAATGGCCTCAGTGGTCTTCAGCATAGTATACTTGTGTGAGCATATAATGCAATGACATGCTGCACAGGTACAAGTTGCACTTTATTGCATGTTACAGGCACACCTATGATTGGCCAGTGGAGCAACAAGCACCTTTACATTTACTCATATCTTTGTGTGAGTCAGGTGTCACACATTCAATGACATCTGAAAAGCATGTGGTGATTACAGTAATATGGGTGTTAGGAATATAGCAGATGAGTCAATTTACATATGTCAACCTTCACACTTCCAGATAAGGATGGCTGAGAAGCAGGAAAGAAAGGGTGGAGAAGTTTTCCTAGGCATAGGATAGTATGTTGTTGCAGGCCCTTCTTAAATACTGTCAATGGATCTTTCTTAGAGATACAAGTAACTAGGCCTTCCACCAGCGTGTCTGGCTGGACCTCTTTGAGCAGGTCAGTGTTGCCAGTGGCCATTACCAAACACAAGACAAGACAATGTGAGGCCACTGACATAGCTATCAGACCAGTAAGAAGGCAACATGCCTGACAGAGGAGCAGAGTACGGCAGGTGGGTGTTCATCAATGCACTTATCACCAAATGACATTAAGGTGTTCCTGGCATCTCTGCCTGGGTGACATGATGGCTTTCTCACACCCAGTAGATCACCTGACATGGGACTTCACCTAGCACCAAGGGTGCTAGTGGACAATGCCCCAGGTGGGTATTATTTTAGATACAGATATTATAATGCACCTTGCCAGAGGCAGACCAATTTCCATACTAAGTGTAGTCATTTTGTTCCTATAAGCATGCCAGAACTTTTACATGCCATTCTGTCTTATACATGCATCTTCACTGGGGTCTGAGACCATCACAACATACCACTGATACATTTGTGCTTATTTCTCTGTTTTCACAAGTGCATCTGTGTCTAGGTCCTCCACATGGACACTGCCATGCCTGATATCAGGGTACTGGACAGCCAGATGATGATGGCTGCCACTGGCACATGCAGGGTGTAACACCATCAGACAAGCATAATGCAGTGACCATATTACATCCACCTTTCATAAACAATGGGCCTTTGCATATGCAATCCAACCCTCAGTCATTGGCTACCGCCGTATGACAGGCTTTAACTAATGCAGCAACCCAGGGTAAAGTGGATCTGCAGGGCTATCCTACAGGTGCAGGCAGATGCCACTGCAGCAGCTGAAATACTTGCAGGTGTGCTGCATGGTCTGCATGATGATGACATCAGTTTCTGCCTGCTACCTTTTGAAACAACACCTAATCAAGAGTTGAACATTAACTTAAGTATTACATTTTTGCGGGGGTAAGGTTTCCCATATCCCCATGCAGGGATTTTTGCAACCTGTATCACTGTAACTTAATTTTCCTACACAGGTGTCATTGTGCCATGAGGAAAAGGGAACTTCCCTTCTGCTGAGATCAAATCTGAAGCAAAGATTTTTTGGCTAGTCTGATATTATCCCATAACTGACCATCAAGCAATGCAATGGCTTCCATTAACTGTAGCCAAAAGGCAGTTTCAGTGGGTAAATTCTGAGCCAGATTAAAATAAGTTATATACAAGCAACAAGCAAACAAGCAACATGTTTTATTAGAAACAAGTTTTCTTACTTACTAGTGCTTTATTAGGGTAAGCCTCTTACTTCTTTCAGCTGAAAACAGAAGAGCACTATAGCTTGTTTAGAAAAGAATCATATATTTTGAATCAGCATTTGCATAAAGTCATAGATCTGATATTGCATTATTTTGAAAAAGTCCATTATTTTAAATGCATTGCATGCATGTGCGTACACACACACACACACACACACACACACACACACACACACACACACACACACACGCACGCACAAAACAGAGGAAAAGGCATGATTAGAAGGTCTTTTACTCCTTTGGAAAAAAAAAGTTAAGTGTGAGTGGATTTGCTAAAGAAAGGGTAATAATTTCTATAGCACTTGTAGTGGGTGAATATTGCTGGAGCATCATTATTTACTTGTGTACATTTTGTACTCGATTGCAGAGAAATATTAATTTGAAATATTATTAATGTATTGAATGGGGGAAGAATCATCACCTAACTGAAAAAATTAATACCTGTAACTGTGCATTTGGTACCATTTTATCCTGTAGTGCTGTAAATGTGATTGTGTGCTTAATAATTCTAAATAAGGCAAGTCTCTCTGTCTTAGTGAGCAATATTTCATAGCAATACTTATTGCAGTGACAGTAACTGATATGGCCTGACTGCCTTGCCTGTCTGGTGTTTCGGTGACTACATTCATTAACGTAGTCTTGTGAGTTATAGAAGGCCTCCTAGGAATAATTGCCTGTTTCCATGGATGATATCTGGACTTTTTGTCTTTTTAAGTGATTTTTTTATAGAACTGCTCATTGGGAAGTAGAAATGGCAATTATATCTCACTCTGGTAGAATCTATTGAGTCAGAGCATGTCATCTTAATAGCTAAATTGCTTGTGAATTGCATAGTCTGTCAGAACACATTCTTGTTACACCTAGCTTTAGGTGATTAATTTTGGGTACCTCAGAGTTCACCTGCTGCCCCCTTTCCTTTTACTTTCATCGTTGTATTCATGCTAACTGTTGGCTTGCACACCGGCTTTCTTACAGCATGCCTTTCCTTTGTACAGATGATATTCTGCTGTCATTAAGCCAAAATTTAGCATTTACATTAACACGGTCTTCACTGTGCTGGCTTACAGACTGCAATCTGCAGGGGCATGTTGCAGGAATGAGACAATTCAAAAGTGAGTAACAAAGGCTGAGCACTCTGCACCAGCAGCCAAATCAAAAGAGATGCATAGATCTTATCCAGAAAAGTCTTGAAGAATGACGTCGGTGACTAATATGACATAATATTTTAACTTACTTCAGGAAATCCATAAATTCACAGTAGGTGCAAAGTATTGGAAAAATTATGCAGTGCATCAGACCCAAAGACAAAAGTAGGAATTTACAAAAGTGTTCATTCAGGAAATAAAATAAAGTATTATTTCTCAGAAATCATGGCAGATAACCTGAATAATCTCTTGCTGACAGACTGTAAGGTCAAAAGCATTAAACCAATTCAAGACTACAAACATATTCTTTTGGGGATAGGGAAAATAAATGCTAAATAACAAGTAGAGATTGAAACATTATCGGCTTTTGTATGTTTTTGTGTTTCCTCCACTTACTGGAATAATATTGTTTTGCACTTTAACCTGTTTCTTTCTTGTAATACTGATCTTCACAAACATTACAAGTTAGTCCACTTCTGCTGAAATACAAGTGTACAAATGTGACAAGTTTGTGTTCTGTTTCTAAAAATGTCACTTCCCTACAGAATTTATAACAAAGTAGAAAGGCAAATACCTGTCTTATTGTGCAAAAAAAGAAGTATTTCTCTTTTTTTGTTGAGTAACTGAGATCAGGAGGTAATTATACTAAGTAATATAGAGAGTGGTTTTGTAGGGGTGTATCTAAACAACATACAATTATATTTTTTAAGAAATGTCCATTTACAATGTCATGGTCTGTCATGTTGCATTTTTGGTGCAATGTTTGTTATTGTGTAAGAGACCTCGCTTGTTCATGTAAAGGACAGACAGGATGCTTGCTTATTTGTGATACACAGGTAAAACTCTGTGTGCCCTTAGAATAAGTCACTACAAGTTATGCAGCTCATGACAGTATGCTGCAAAAATGGGATATATTATACAAGGCAGTCCAAAAATTACACATGCCAATAACAAATGCTGTGAAACCTTTATGTGTCTTTACATAATGTGCAGTATGTCACAGTTTGTATTAAAAGTGTTCTGTCTTGTATGTTTCCATGTACATACCTTATAAACCTAAAAGCCTGCTGCTTCATTTCTTTCTTGTTGATGACCTCAGATGTTCACCTTGGGGATACTTGACATTTTCCATACAACTTTATAGCTGACTTGCTTTATGCAGCTATTTAATACTGTAGATTTTGTAATGTTTTAATAAGACACACACACACAAACACACACACACACACACACACACACACACACACACACACACATACACACACACATTACTTGTTTTTATTCTCTAGGATATTCTGGTTAATAACCCAAAGTAATTTTGGATAAACATGATATCATTTTTTTATTTCGGTTATATGGTAGGTGCATTTGTCAAGTGATGTATGTAACTTGTATTTTGGTTGCTGAACTTTAATCTCACTAAATGCCTTTACCTAGCTTTTTCTTATTATTTTCAGTCTCACTGGAAATGTGGCAGTGAAATCAAATGAACAAAGTGGATATTGATGATGAAATAAGCATTTTTCTTGAAAGGGGTATCAGTCCCAAGTGACAAGCAGCAAAATATTGTTAAAACATGAAAGTAATTGTAATGAAACAGTAGTGATGCAACTAGATAAGGTAAAATCAATAGCTAAAACAACCCATATTCCCCTGAAGAATGAAATGTAATCTTAATTGCACTTCTTCTGTGAGAAATCTTGACAAAATGTACAATTCCTTCTATGAATTCTATCCACTTTTACTAAGGATGTTGATACAGTATGACCCCATGCCACTGCCAAGGAATTTTGACCCCACTCAGAATGTAACACTGTATGACACACCTAACCAGAGTGGTGTATTTGCCACCATCCTAGTTCCCACTTATGCTGGGAACGTGGACAACATTAAACTATGTAATCAAAATTAACAAATTTGTTAACAACCTTAATTCTTTTACTGTAGATGGAGAAGCCAGTGGTATCTTGCACACTAAAAAATGAGTAGAATATTTAGACTGATCTGAGCAAACTGGCTAGGAGCAATCAAAAATTATAATATTAGTTATGGGTACAAAAAAGATGATACAACTCTTTAAACATTTCTCAAGATTGCTCAAGTCTTTTCTCAGTACCATTATCCAATAGATGTCATTTTAATGGGAAAGAAATATTAAACTCAGGTGCAGGTTCTACGTAACCCTGGCAACTTAATATCTTGTTATTAAAATATCTTTAGATTTGGTCAGATATAAGAAAAACACATAAGCAAAAATTTTAGATGCAAAGTTCCTCCAGCATGTAAAATTGTATCTGCTTTTTCAGCATATTTAAGGAATGGGCCTGAGAAATTTTTTACACATTTTACATACTGAACAAGGAATCAAGGATAAATGTTTTTGAAATAGAGAATAATTTACCCTGTTGCTACAGTTTTATTTGAACATTGTTTCTTTAAATGGAGTCTTGTCACGGTCCTAATAAATCAACACAGACAACCAAAGACATTTGACGACCATTATTGCAATGAAAATCAATAACAAACATCAAACTTTATTGAGTCACACAAATTCAACATTGCAACAAATAGGATAGTAAACATAAGGGTAGCGTACCCGCTCACCCTTGGATAAGCCGCGTTCCCCACTTGCTCATTTATCAAAGTAATCATGAAGGCAGCATCCCCGCTCACCTTAATATCATCAATTCCATAATTCCATTCCAAATCATCCACCATCAATTTCAAATAACCTACTGAGGGGGACAGAAGAGGGTCAAGCCTGACCCTCTTCTCTGCCCCTCAAGCCACACCAAACGGTTGGGCTGGGAGGGCAACAAGGCCACATCAAAATGTGCTTTCTCATACCAGTTTCCCCTACAAAACCCCCTAAGACCCACCCCTACACCTTACCTCACTTCCTCTCCTAGATCTCAACTAAATAACGCTTTCCTACCCACTCCCTACCCTCACTACATAACCTACCTATCTTCCTACATCCAGCCTCCCCACTCTATTTATACCAAGGTTGTCCCATGACAAATTTGTCTGTTCCAACTTCACTTGTCAATAAAAAGTAATTGATATGACTGCAGTAAATTACTGCAATCGGATAGTAGCACATCAAATAATTTGAAATGATTACAAAACATAACTATCAAAGAGTTACATGTGTAGCATAATTTTAATTTCAATTCATTTAAAAATATTCTGAAAATAGTGTATCTTCAATAGATGTGCATGCAGAAAAGTAAATAGCATTTCCATTTCAGCCCAACAAGCTTTATTTACAAGAAAGGTGATGCATGGCTGCTAATGGATGTAGCCAGAAATGGTTCCATATCCTAACTGAAAAGGATTGGCATAAGTGTTACAGAGCAGTCCAAGACATCAAAGAACTAAAATAATATATATATATATATATATATATATAGAGAGAGAGAGAGAGAGAGAGATAGAGAGAGAGAGCGAGAGAGAGAATGCTCTTTCCTTGAAGTAATTGACTGAGCTGCTTACAAAATAATCTGATGAAGTCATAATCATTGAAATCAAATAAAAAAAATGTAAGTTAAAACAGATTTAAAATCCTTCACTTACAGCATTTTGTTGCCTGGTAAAGTCCAGAAAGTCATCATAGCCAGTTGCTCAGTAAGTCTGAGACATGTTACAAGGTCAGTATTCTTTCGCAAGGAAGTGGTTTCATTTCAAAGACGAGGTTCTGCAGCTTCAATAGAAACAAAGTGTACTATGACATTTCCTTTCTCACAACACATTTCAATTTAACTTTATCTTCAAAAGCAACTAGCCAGCTTTTTAGTTTTAGCACTAAAATCTGTTTCTTTGAGCTCAGCACTTGTTCAGAACTCATTGTAAGCACTAAATAAGCTACAAATTACTACAGCACTCAACTTTCCTCACTTGTCTAGAGGAAAACAGTTTTTAGTACTTAATAAATAAGCACGTATTCAGGCATGTCTAAAGGTCAGCTCCCAGTGTTTTCTCCTGTCTACCTGATGAATCTGGGCATCTTGGGGCAATGCAGCAATTGCCTCATGTACAAAGACAACCCTCTCCTCCTACCACCCAACACTACGACCTGTGAGAGCTGTACTTATATAGCCAAACTAGAAGCAAAGCTTTCTTCACCGAAGACTGGACTAGACAGTCAAGAGGAGAAGGTAAACACTTGCACCACACCACACTCATCACATAGTCCCTCAAAACCTACACCACCAAAACACACACACAGAAGCACAAAATACACGCCTACATTTATGGAGGCTCTCAATAAAAATCTGCCCAAATAACCAAGACCTCCAAAGCAGAAATGCAAGCAATCTCCACCCCCCAACACAACCCAAATGACACATACCCCACATACTCAGTGTGCCACTCAACTACAGTCCATAAGGCATGACGTACCCAACACTCTAGTCATAGGTGACTCTATAGTCAGGCACACTGATGTTCCAATGAAACAACTGTTGGCCAGCATATGTGTGAACCGGAGCTCTCGAAACCAAAACACACCAACAAGCTAATCAAAATACATAGCTTTATTGTTCAAACTGGTTTCGGCAGAAAATGCCTTCATCAGTGAAAGATAATCAACGTTACAAAGCCAAAAAGCACATAAATATTTATATGCATCCCCAACCAATAGGAAACATGGTATGTTCCCACTCCTGAGTGCTAATTACATATACATAAAGTGACAAGATAAAATGCATAGCTGTAGCAAGGGTTAGTGAAAAACATTTCTTGATAGTAATATATAATCATGTATATTTAAGAATACACATAAAATAATATCAGAGAATTAAGCAAGGATTATGAGTATATACACATCGGTAATAAACTTATGTATAAACATGAGACTAATAATATGCCATTGCAAATAGTGGAAATACCAGGATCCAAGTAAGAATCATAAAAATGAAATCTATTGAAAATAGATATCAATTCAATTGATATAGATGTACATCGTGTAATGAATATATATTGGTACAGAAATAACATGAGAATGTAATAAAAATAGCATAGGTTTCAATAGTCCAAGGATATAAAGAAACCAAATTCCTACTATGTTGAATGTTAAGAAAGCGAAGATGTTGACATATCAAAAAACAAGCCAAAAGGTTGTATAACAAAATGCCAAATAACAAACCACATAAAAGTGTAAATGTACATAATATTCAACAATAATAATTGTATAATCTATAGGTATAAAGAAGCATACTATAATAGTGGTTGTAGATCAACCATAAAGAAATACAATGGTGTGAAAATACAAATATTAAATAAATAATATTCCATGGTTGTAACGAAGCTAAACATAGTAATGCTACCTAATCAACATTATAGGTAAGGTACGGCATAGATTCCACATAAAAAGATTATTATTACAAATGGTCTTTCAAACCTGGTGGAAATAACGCCCCCAGTGTAATGATCCAATATTTTTCTTTGTGGTTGAGAATACTATGCCATCCTTGTGAGTTGCTTCTGTCACCAATAATTTTATCAATGATCATAAAGGTAAATTGAGCATTTTGATGTTTTAATGTATGTCTATATAGGGCATTGGTTTCTTTTTTATTTTTGATGTCACTTCTATGTTCATTCATACGGCTTCTCAGTGACCTGGAGGTTTGGCCTACATAAAAAGCCAAATATTGGCAAGTAGCCAAATAAACCACCCAGCTGCTGCTGCAATTTCCAAAGATTTTACATTCATGCACTCTGCTAGTGTTCTGGCTGGTAAATTGCAAGAACCACAATGACCACAGGGGAATGTGCCCAACAATTCATCCCCAAACATAGTTATTTGTTTATGTATGGCTCCCCCACTTTCCTTGTGTTTAAAGTGAGAAAACAAAGAACCTAATGTTTTGCCTCTTCTGTATGTAAAATGACACTGTGATCCCAAAAGTGATCTGAGCTGGTCATTAGCCAAAAGAATGTTCCAATGTGTATTGATAATGCCTCTGATGGCATTGTGATTTCTGCCATAGGTGGTGACAAACCTGATAATAGATTTTGAAGGATTACTGTCATGTGTTTTGTATTGTAATAATATATCCTTGTCAATATTAGTAGACCATTCCCATGCCCTAGCAATATCCTGTTGTTTGTAACCTCTATCTACAAATCTGTGATACAGATCTAAACTGGCTCGTTCATAGTCTAGTTGAGTTGAGCTTATACATTTAATACGCATGAATTGTGACTTGGGTATGTTGCGGATGGTGTGGCGTGGATGCATGCTAGAAGCATGTAATAGAGTGTTATATTGGGGGTATTTATGGTATGTCTTGGTATTTAGGGTGTGATCCCGATTTCTGGAGACTGCGACATCCAAAAAACTGATGTTTTTTAAATTATATGTAACCGTAAACTCAATTCCCCAAATATTGCCATTGAGGTATTCAACGAATTCCTCAAGGTATGTAGCATCTACTCACCACACCATCCAGCAGTCATCTAAATATCTGTGCCATATATCAATTTCCACAAGACAGATGTTATGTAGTGGATCATATATCATGCATTCTTCGAAAAAAGCCATGAATAGATCCGCATAAATTGGAGCAAAGGAGGCTCCCATGGCCGTGCCCTGGAGCTGCCAATAGCATTCCCCTTGGAAATAAAAAACATTTTTGTTCAATACATGTTCAGTCATGCAAATAAGCAAGGTATTGAACCCAGGGGAATATAGGGCAGACAGGTCTAACCAGTATTGTAGAGCTTGTAGACCCACCCAATGTGGAATACTGGTATACAAAGCTTTGACATCTAGTGAGCACATGAGCCAACTAGGCTCCAATTGTGTATCCTGAATAATCTGTAAGAATTGTGTAGTATCTTGCAATCTTGCCCTGACAAAAGTCAATAGAGGTTTCATTTTTATGATTCTTTGATCCTGGTATTTCCACTATTTGCAATGCCATATTATTAGTTTCATGTTTATGCATAGGTTTATTACCAATGTGTATATACTCATGATCCTTTCTTAATTCTCTAATATTATTTTATGTGTATTCTTAAATATACATGATTATATATTACTATCAAGAAATGTTTTTCACTAACCCTTACTACAGCTATGCATAACTCTATTTAATGTCACTTTATGTATATGTAATTAGCACTCAGGAGCGGGAACATACCATGTTTCCTATTGGATGGGGATGCATATAAATATTTGTGTGCTTTTTGGCTTTTTAACGTTGATTATCTTTCACTGATGAAGGCATTTTCTGCCGAAACCAGTTTGAACAATAA
Organism: Protopterus annectens; assembly: GCF_019279795.1. NCBI lineage: Eukaryota > Metazoa > Chordata > Ceratodontiformes > Protopteridae > Protopterus > Protopterus annectens. Next base: position 334,762,136 of record NC_056728.1, on the reverse strand, counting down.
AGCTATGTATTTTGATTAGCTTGTTGATGTGTTTTGGTTTCAAGAGCTCCGGTTCATACATATGCTGGCCAACAGTTGTTTCATTGGTATTTTCGGGCCGTGCAGATCCTACGTGCACAGCACAGTGTTCAGACACTGATGTTCCACTCACCAGGCTAAACAAGGAGAAAGTTACTCTCAGCTGCCTGTTGGGTGCCAGGCTCCGCCACATAATCCACGCACTCAGGTCACTCCACAACAAGTACAAATATGACTCTGTCATTGTCCATGTTGGCATGAATGACCTGAGACATACCTCCCTGGACTACATGAAAAGAGACATGGAGGAGCTCTCCGATCTTGTAGCCCAGGCAGGTAAGACCCTATCCCTGATTGACATCCTGCCATCACCCAGAATGATACCACAGTACAAGGACAAAATGATTGACTTCAACAATTGGCTAAGCTTCTGGTGTCATTCTAATGGAATCCAGTATCTGTCTGCCTGAGATGACATGATCGACAGACCATGATGCTTTGCCAGAGATGGCCTGCACCTGTCGCCCTTGGGATTCTGGATACTAGCAAAGGCTCTTGCCACTCCTATAGTGCCTTTTTAGGCAAGTTTCAAATGACAAATTCACCACCGTAACAGGTACAAGCAAACAAAATCTGAGGGTAATGCTACTCAATGCTAGAAGTCTAAACCTCAAAATGCACTCACTCGAGGCACTCCTTAAAATGGAGAACAGTGACATCTGTGCAGTGACAGAGACCTGGTTCAAAGCTCCAGAGAGCACCCCTGCATTACCAGGCTATAATTCATACCATACCTTTTGGCCACCTAACCCAGACCAAAACACTAAAGGCAGAGGTGTGTCCATATTCATTAAGGATATGCATACCTCCAAGCTAGTTGCTCAGCATAATGCATCCGAGATTATCCAAGTTCAACTAACTTTGGGCAAGACCTCAATCCAGATTGTCACTTGCTACAGATCCCCCACCATGCCCCAGGATTCCCACTCCTCTTTTCTTGATACACTGGAAAATATTAGGGTACAATCCAACACTCTAATAATGGGTGATTTCAACTACCCCACCATTAACTGGGAAAACTATTCATGTACCGACTCTTTTGTGCAATGTTTTCTGTAATTCATCAATTCCAATGCCTTGGATCAACTTATCCACACTCCCACCAGGGGCAGCAATATCCTAGACCTGGTCATCACCAACATGGGCGACCGGTGTTCCACACCAGAGGTCATTTCCTCGTTGGTCAGATCCGACCACAAGCTAATCACCCTAGACATCCACATCCCGTTCCCACCCCCCCCCCCCAATTAGGAAAACAACCGTAAAAAATTTCTCCAAAGCCAACTTCACACTTCTTAAGACAGAAGTGGCAAACTTCATGACACCAATACAGATGGATAATAGAGGTACGACTGCTGAATCCTACACAAATGCACTTTATAAGCACTTACATGAGTGCATGGATCATGCTATCCCTAACAGAACCAAGATGCTATCCTCCAAAAAAAGGAAGCCAGTCTGGTGATCTTCTGCCATAAACAAACTCTACAACAGAAGAAAGAAACTGTTGCTAAAAAGAGTAAAATTCCATGATTGGAGGAACTCCCTGGTAAGCCTCAGTAAGAAGCTGAGATCCCTCATAAAATCCTCCAAAGCTAATTATGAAAACAAAATCGCCACTGATTCTAAAGACAACCACAAAGCATTCTATAACTATGTCAAGAATCTCAATGGCAATACTGAGATCTGCTCCGAGTTACAGCACAATGGCACTAAATATACAGAACCAACTGATATTGCCAAAATCCTGGCAGATAGATTCAGTGCTAACTTTACCCCCCCCCCCTCTCACCCCCTAAAGGGCCTATCTTTATACAGGAAGAATGCAAAGTTCCTGTAATCACAGCTGCACAAGTAAAAACCTCACTCTCCAAAGCTAAGAACACAACATCCATGGGATCTGACAACATCCCAGGCTGCCTTTTACATGTACTACAGAATGAACTGGCACCCTACCTAAGTACCATGTTCAGTCATAGCCTCACCTCAGGCTTTGTGCCCATTGAATGGTGCACCGCAATGGTTATCCCACTCCACAAAGGGGGAGCCATGACAGACCCAGGGAACTACCACCCCATTAGCCTGATGAGCCTGGTCTGCAATGCCATGGAATGTATCATCATGGAACTCATAAACAAAGACATTGGAGATCTCCAAACTCTGGACCGCACACAGTTCGGGTTTGCAAAATGCAGATCATGTCTCCTAAACCTGAAAGACTTCTTTGAAGCAGTCACCAAAGCCATAGATGAGGGTATGGTGATTCACACAGCCTATCTAGATCTCGCCAAGGCATTCAACACCATCCCCCACTATGGAATTATAGATAAACTCACTAAACTAGGTATAAATCCCTATATCACAAGATGGGTTGTCAACTGGCTTACTGACAGAACCCACACTGTGAAAGTAGCAGACTCCAAATCAGACTTCAGACCAGTGACAAGTGGAGTACCACATGGTTCAGTCTTGGGTCCTCTCCTGTTTGGTATCTACTTCTCTGACGTACAGGCTAACACAGAAGGTCTTTGGCTAACTAAGTTCACAGATGACTGCAAACTAGGAGCCATAATCAAAACTCCTAACGATGTGGACATCCTACAAAAGGGCCTCACTGAGAAAGATGCCTGGTATCAAAGCCATGGCCTCAAGCTCAATACCAAAAATTGCATTGTCATCCCCTTTGGTAAAAACTCTGCACCCATGAACTACCACATAGGCGGTAGTCTACTTAATACCGAAAGTGTGATAAGAGACCTTGGGACACAGGTGGACAGTAGTCTCTCCTTTGATAATCACATCACCACAGTGGTCAGGAAATCCTTCTATGTGGCACACCTCATCAAAAAAGTTTTCTCATCCAGAAAAAACGAGGTCATTGTTCCTCTCTACTCATCACTCATTAGACCCATTATAGAGTACAACTCCCCTTTTGGTATGTACCTCACAAGACATCTACAGCAACTGGGAAGGCCACAGAAATACCTCACAAAGATGATTACTGGCCTCAAACAGATGCCCTACACAGATCATTTAAAAAAACTCCAGCTTTACTCCGTCGCATATCGCCTACTCAGAGGCGATCTTTGCCTAACATACAAAGCTATGTCAAACCCAGAGCTGTTAGACATGCTCCACTTAAAGAAATCCCAATCCCTCTGAGCTACATGCTCTAGGGACCTAAGCCTTGTCAACACAATAAACAGAACATGCTGGAGGGATAGAGTCCTGACCCAGAGACTTCCCATACTTTGGAACAGACTACCTATCTATGTCAAACAGAGCTCCTCATTAGCACTCTTCAAGAAAAATCTTGATGATTGGATAGGTAATAGGAAATTCACCCTGGGGATCACTTCTGTGGCTCTGCTTGACAGGGGCACAGGAAAATAATTTTCTTGGGTGGGGAAAGTCAGGGCACCTTTTTGGCTAGGCTTGTACCTAGCTATGAACCTATGAACCTAAAAGCTGCACCTATGTAAAGCAAGACAGAAATGCAATCTCATCAATGCCCAGAAGTAAATATTTCTACCAGCAAAACATCAGCTAGTTCATGAGGACAAAGGTCAATAGGTTGATAACCTTCAGGGTTGGTCAAGAGGGACCCACACCTGTAAGAATCAGCAATATAAAAATTTGTAATCTTTCTACATACTGTTTGAATAATTTTGAAAGCTCAGTTTAAAGGTATGGCCTTAAATATAGTCCAGCAAATCTTTATAATGTTAGCAATGATGAAATAAGTAGTCAGGAATTATTTCACATGATGTACCTGAGGGTTTTTTTCACCAATATAAATTTAATTTAGAGTCTGATAGAAAGTAATCCCAATTGCTGACACAGAAAAGGAAGGTGATGGTTTTAGGTTTTTTGGTCCTCTTTACCTTCATTTGGACAGCTGTCCATGTGCTCATGTCCATTGTTGAGTATACTGGCTGCTCCAATCCACCCCTTGACTAATACCATTTTTTTCTGCCAGGGGAAGCATGGATTTTAATTACATCCTAAGCTGGTTGGACTGTCATTTATCAAACTGGGGTCTTCTGCTATCATCTACAAGAGACCCCCCCCCCATTTAGCTGATATGGTGGTGGCTGTAGAGAAGGGTGTAAAAAGGGGGAGAGATTGTGGCTTATCTCCCCACCTCTACTCAGTTATGTAAACCCTATTACTGCCTCTTGGGACCACTCCTTCCATTACATGATGTCCCCAGTTTCTACTAGGGATCAATAAGGGAGATGGCCATGCCCTCCCCCACATATACAGAATGTTAAAGCCCATCCCTCCCGTTCCTCCATCAATCACGTAAGCTACTACTTGTATGTGGGACATCAGGGCCACAGTCAGTTTTTTATCTCTCTATGCCACTGCAGTAGCAGATGGTAGTTTTAATACTAATAAAGTTCTTCTTTTTTTTTTTCAGAATTATCATAGGTAAGTACTAGGCTAGCTGCTCTTGTGGGCCAATTTAAGCCTAGCCAGATTCCCTTTTTTATGCTAAAAATAATCTATCCCATTTAGTCATAGATTGGCTTTACCCATGCCATGATCAATATGAAAAAGAAAAACTGTGATCAATAACAGATAATTTGAGGGAACCCATGCTTGGAATAAAGCATTTAGGAGCTTCCTGTGTGCATTAGTAGTACAGGGGGTAGTCCCAGGGTACATTTTCAGTTTCCCATCTATAGTTCTAATTTGGGCTTGAACATGGATAAGGATGAACATTGTTTTACGTGGATGATGGGTCTTTTCCTCAGCAGCAGTATCCTCTGCAAAATATACCTGTGCCTCCAAACTATTCTGTTGAGGTCGCAGATGAGGTTTAGAGCCCTAGACTGAGGATTTCTGATGCCACTTGACTTGCAGATGTGCAGTAAATCCATCAGTAATTGATCAGATGATGCCTTTTATGCAAGATGCGAGGTGATCTCTGCCTAACATATAAAGCTATGTCAAACCCATGTTGGACATGCTACACCTAAAGAAATCCCAATCCCTCTGAGCTACACGTTCTAGGGACCTAAACCTTGTCACCACAATAAACAGGACATGCTGGATAGATAGATTCCTGTCCCTGAGACTTCCCATACTCTGGGACAAGCTACCCATCTATGTCATGCAAAGTTCTTCATTAGCACTCTTCAAGAAAAATTTTGATGAGTGGATGGGAAATAGGAAATACACCTTGGGGATCACTTCTGTGTCTCTGCTCGACAGTGGCACAAGAGAATAACTTTCTTGGGTGGCGTAAGCCAGGGAACCTTGTTGGCTAGGCTTACGTAGGCTCTTAGGCCGATAGCCTAGTACCTACCTATGAACCTATTAAGACACTGGTCCCCTTTTAGCAGTATGTAGGATACTGAGTATAGTGACAGGGATTTGAGTTGGTCCATGTAGGACATGTTTAGGCCTTGTATCCTTTTAGCAAGGTATCTCTGTGAGAATTCTAGTTGTTGTATGTGTCTGGACAAATACATGCCAAAAGGGGCATTATTTTCAATGACTGGCCTAATGAGGGTTGACTAAAAGAGGAATGAAATCCCTAGATCTGGACATGATCCCTTTGTTTACAAGCTGTGTAATATAGGGGTATTTTCTTACAACAACAGACATATGTTGGTCAAATGTTAGGTCACTTTGCATATAACTTCCCAATTCCTTAACAACATGGCAACTCTTAGGGGTGCATTGTCAACGTTTTAGTTTCCTGGGATAGATGACTTCCCAAAGATACAGGAATGCATTTTTTGGCAGTTAGTTTCATTCCATGATTTTGACACCAATTATTTATTTGAGACAGACCTTCCTATATGATGGCGAATTTGCGGATTGAATGACTGCTCTAAGCTTACAGTCATCTGTGAATTTAGTCAGGCAGAGTCCATTAGTATTGGCTTTTACTTTAGTAAAGTAGATGTCAAATAGGAGAGGTCCCAGCACAAAACCCTGTGGAGGTAACTTCCCCTATTTTGATTATCTGCATCCTATCTGTGAGCCAGTTGGCTATCCAGCATATAATATAGGAGGTTATTCTCTGTTTATTTAGCTTTTCTACTATGCCTGAGTGGAGAATTGTGTCAAAAACTTGGGGCAGGTCAGGTTGTGCAATGTGTATCATTTTGCCTTCATCTGTTGCTTTGGTGATCTTTTCCATTAGTTTGAGTAATCATGACCTGACCTCGATGAATCCAAACAGAGATGGATCCAGTGTTTGAAGGTTCCATTGTGCCTGATTGATTAATTCCAGGAAAAGTCTTGTATATGAGCCTAGTCAGACTTATGGGTCTGCAATTGCCTTACCCAAAGTATTCCAACTTAATTCACACAGACACATTGACACTAGTCCTGCAAAGTCAGGTGTTTAAAATTGACCAGATGAGGAAAACATGAAGTACTTTTATCCAGAGAGAGCCCTCACCTCAACCAGCAGGTATAGCCCATTTGTTGAATGTGTACATCCATTATGGTTATAAAAAATAAATTACATGTAATTTATTGGTAGCTTTGTATGAACTACATGAAACTGTATTAAGATCACTAGCATCATACTATATGATGCACCCATGTGTAGCACAGTTTAGATAAAAGAGTATTTATGAGAGCTTAAGAAATATTAATCAACTGGTACTAATAATATGTACTAAGTCAATATGCACTATCTCTGTAGAAGTAAAGGTCATCAGAATAATTCCACATTAAAATAATTATTATTAATGCAATTTTTTTTTACTGGAAGGCAACTTTGCATTTCAGAGTGTCATCTACTGATGCAGTGCCTGCTGCCCTTGAAGAACTAATATAGCAATAACCCATGCCTGGGTGTGGGCAATGCTGAATTTACCCACGGTTGGCATGGTTTGGTCACGAGGGCGAAGCCCGAGTAGCCAAACAAAGACAACCGAGGGTAAATACAGTATTGCCCACACCCAGAAGTCGGTTATTGCAATTATACAATGACATTATTTAAGAAAAAAATAATTACTTTTCTTAAATAATGGCATTATATAATGCCTTCTTGCTGCCCTTCTGCAGCTGTCTGGTATTCTGCGGCAGTTCTGATGTACTGTGCATGCGTATGCTTACGCAGTACATCAGAGCTGTGGGTAGAAGCAACAGGGAAAGCAAGATCTCTGTTGCTTTTTACAAACTGTCTCGGTATGTTAAAGGAGTTTAACATAGCGAGACAGCTTTAAAAAAAGCAACGGAGAAAGCAAGATCTACATTACTTTTTACAAAGTGTCTCGCTATGTTAAAGAAGTTTAACATTTATTTATTTATTTATTTCCAGTTTGATTAATGCAAACTATCTTCGTTGCTTTTTTTTAAAGCTGTCTCGCTAAGTTAAACCCATTTAACATAACGAGACAGCTTGTAAAAAGCAATGGAGGTTCTCCGTTGCTTTTTTTAAAGCTGTCTCGCTAAGTTAAATGGGTTTAACATAGCGAGACAGCTTTAAAAAAAGCAACGGAGAAAGCAAGATCTCCATTACTTTTTACAAAGTGTCTTGCTATGTTAAAGAAGTTTAACATTTATTTATTTATTTATTTATTTCCAGTTTGATTAATGCAAACTATCTTCGTTGCTTCTTTTAAAGCTGTCTCGCTAAGTTAAACCCATTTAACATAACGAGACAGCTTGTAAAAAGCAATGGAGATTCTATGTTGCTTTTTTAAAGCTGTCTCATTATGTTAAACTCCTTTAACAGTGTGAAAAAAAAGACTTATACTAATGGAAAAAGTCCAGGTGACCGGACCTTTTTCCATTAGTTTAAGTCTGATCAATCATCGTGCACGTTTTGGAATATTAATGGGGAGTCATTGTATAATTGCCTTTATTACATGAAAGATTGATGTGCTGTTGATAGTGTCATAACATTTCCTAAACTATGTCAGCTATGCAATTGGGAATGGGTGGCAAACAATGACAGGTTTATAGTTAGTAAGCATGCAGTCCTGGAGACCATTAAAGAAGCTAGCTAAAATTTCCAGTTGCTCCAAACCTCTTTCTGGTTAAGTGTCCTACCCAGTTTCACAGAGTAGGTAAATGAAGGTGAAAAGATTTAAACTCTGTCATAGGAAAACACTCATTAACAACTCGGAGCTTTAGTCCTCTGCTCCAACAACCAGAGTGATTTTTTTTAACTAAATGTTGAAATTCTTTACAATCTGGTCTTGTATAGAAGACTGTATCATAATAGTTTGCAGTAATGACTACACAATGGATGCTGAAGGTCAGACATTTATGATCCTCACTCCAAATAATGCAGCCTGTTTTACATGACAAATGCCAACCCCTTTGCAAGTGGTGGAGGCTGTAAAGACAGAACTGCCAAAAATATATTATTAAATTATAAAATATTTAGATTATACACAATCTAATTCTGTTAATAAATTGGGTTAATAGATAAATACTAGACAGTCTGCAAACTATTACATCCTAGTCAATAATCAGACAGTGACCAAAGGTGAGAATCAATCAAGCCCTGTACATTATGTCTGTGGAGTAAACACCTTAACCATTATGCCAACCCCCCCCCCCCCAACTACTGTTTAGTACAATGAATAAAGCAAAACAATTGTAAAGACAATATAAATGCTGCATCAGCTTTTGCACAACTCATACATCATGCATAAATAAGAAATACTACTACATACTACATATGTTTTGGGGGTCATACTTATTGCAGAACCGCTGCATGTCATATTTAACTTTACTGTGTCTTCTTTGTCATCAAGAATGATTATCCATCAAACCTCACTCAGTACAGATCTGGTCTACATGAAGAATGGAAAACAATGCTGTATTGTTGCAGTATACCCCTCCAGAGTCAACAGAGCAGGATCATGAACAAATGAGACCCTATATAATGTAATGAGTCAGACCCCTGCCAGCCATATCAGTATCCTACTACCTGGCTATCCCTCCCCAGTTACCATAACAACTATTCAGACCTGTCAGTGTACATACTATTTTCGTCTTTATTTTTACAGTTATCACAATGATTTGTATTTTATTTCAGATTTACAAATAGATACTGATCGATATATTCTAAGCAACACAAAACACTCACATTGAAAACAGAGTTAATATGATGTGAACAGTAAACTTCTCTTTCAGTGAAACTCACATTTACTGAAAATGTATCTAGCAACCTGCTGAACTACAAGAGTCGTGCTGGGATTTATACTCAAATTGCACATAGTAAAGTAATAATTAGCATCCATGTGAAGGGTGCAGGTATTAAAAAGACAAATGTGACTTACCTAACAGCTTTTGACACCCCACTGGACACAAGTGTCCCTTTCCAGGACCAGACAACGAGCACTGTATCATGAAGTAACTTGGCAGATTCACAAAAAAGACAAAAGAAGACAGAGGGAATCAATCCCTGTAATAGAGGAAGCAACTCATAGCCTTACTCACATGCAGAAAGTGCTAGAAAAACTGCTATGACCCTAATATACTGCATTTCACACCTGTGTGCCTGCAAAACATGATCTAAATAAACATGCATTCCTGGTTAAAATATTAGTATTAAACTCACAGACTTCATGCTGTCATATGTGTTCACAGCTAAATAATGAACACACTGTCAACAGCATAAGGAAGTCAAGGATCACATCAAAAGAACATGGCTTACATGATGGTTTTCCAGGTTATTGCAACCAATTTCCTTCCTTTACACCATAGCACCTATGGTAGTAACTGACTTGTGGTCCAGTGAACCATTATGTAGCTGAGCACAAATGTCCAATTGCCCTAAAGCACTGTGTAGATAAGTGACTTACTCAAAGACAGGGCAGAAGATATATATGAGGCAAAATCAGAGATGTTCTTCAAAACTGGGGAGAGATAAGACCAGACTACTCTAAATCACTTAAATCATTACAAAACAACATTTTTGCATCAATATACACTTTATGAAACACATAACTAAGACTCTATGGTTAACGTTGACAAACTGTAGTCCTCAGTGATTAATCAAAGAAAAGAAGCTAAAGGAGGCCTGCCAATTGATGTGCAGGGTTGACTCCTGTCTGCCATAGCAAAGTTACAGGGTTTGAGTCTGTGTAACCCAAGCAAGTCACTTAACTAGACAGTGTCCCCAACTTGGGCATCTCAAACACACACACACACACACACACACACACACACACACACACACACACACACACACACACACACACACACACACAAAGTTCCTTGATCTGATCCTACCTACACATACACAGAGTTGTTCTGCTCCTAGTTACACAGATAGACTACTTGTTGGTCATTCCTTACCTCCTGCAACAACATACACTGTCATCAACAACTCAACAAAACCAATTGGTCATACTTCTTTAACAAGATAAAGCAGCATACTACTGGTTTGCTTGTCTGCAATAGGAATTTGGCTAATCTTTCTCTATTGACTGTTGGCAATCTCTCCTAAGTGCTTCAGAAATAAAATCCTATGGTGTTCTCTTCAAATTCCTCATGTAAAGTTGACTTCTTTCTGTTCTCTCTCTTTCTTCTGTGGAGAATGTGCTTGTGGATATTTTCCAGGCTGATCTTCCTGATCTTTCTCCTCCTCGTGTAAGAATGCAAGTGCTGATATTTTTTAGGCTGATCTTAAAGTGGGGCAACATGTTGTGTGTGATTTTTGCTGCTGACAGATTTTTTTAAAGCCATGTCAGGCCTCTCAACCAGCACTATGCCCTAGGCAGCCACCTAGGTTGCTTTGTGTTGGGTTTGGCTCTGCTGATGAGGTCTGGCACAGATAATATAGCTATGGTGGCAAGACATAAAGATTCTGATGACAGAGAGCTATTACCAATGCTTAACATCTTAAGTTCCATTTATGAGCTATCTTGGCACCCAACAACAGTACAAATATGGGTAGTACTGAAATAATGTAGTTTTTACCAGGATCATAGTGTGACATAAGTGATATCACAATATGCTTATGTGTCCTACTAAAATCATTCTTCTCAATCGAAGACCTTATTTTGCTGTGTTTAAAATATTTTACATGCATTAGTGTTACATCCTCCAGTTATGGCTTTTATACTAAGGGGTCACTGCTAGCTAGATATAGACCCATTAATTTGTCTTACTGCAGACAACAGCTGTAATATCTGTGAAGCTTGAAAAGGTGCATTGTGTGTGTATTACTTTTCTGTTTCTGCCAAGTGATGAATTCCTTAAAGCTCATAATACCTTTGAGTTTTGTGAAGGATAGAGTTTATTGTAGTGAAGTGACAGAATTATTTCAGTTACTGTGACCCATGACAAATTCCACCAAATATGTGGTGTCTGTTCTTTGAAAGGTACAGTGTGACATTAAAAGTTGCTACTGTTTATGGCACCATGTACCTTGAGAAGACCACAGTAATAAAGAAAGTGCTGATACTTATGCTGCTGAATGAAAGAATCACGTCAAAGACTGTAGTAAATTACTTAATTCATCAGTAAAATAACCATTTGTGGTATTCAAAACCAAATAAGAGGCAAGCTCCTGTGTGAAATAAAACGCTCATTAAACTAATTAAAGTTTATATAGTGTTTGAAATTGCTTTGTCTCATTTAAAAGATTTTACCAAGGAATTAAAGCATGTAAAATTGTACATAAGAATAAAAACAAGAAAACTAATAGAAATAGAAATAAGTGTGTCATGAGAGATATGACAATCTTAAAGGTAAGATGAATGTGCTGTTTGCTAAAATATGAATAGTAATTAGCTCTAAGCATGTTAAAAAAATGTCCCGAATTTAAAGGGATTATGTGGCAACTGTGGCAAATGGAACTACTTTGCTAAAAAGTGACAAAGGTATGTGCAGCAAAAAAGGATTAAAATGCATGTAGTAAAACAAAGTTACAAAAATATGGCTTAGTTGTGTGCATAATAAGAGTTAGAGTAAGTAAAGGGCAGAAATATGACAGAAAACATTTGAGATGAGGAAATCACTTAAATGTCAGACAGTGAAACTTAAAATTTAATCAACTGTGTTGTACAGACTAAACACTGTGGAGAATGTGATATAATGCCTATTCAAATATTCAAAGCTATGTAACAAAGAAAGATTACACTTAAACCTTTTTTGTATAAACTGCTTTACTAATCAGATCATTGGGTGATACCACTGAGCGAGAGATTGCTTTCTTCTGAATAGGAGATATCAATTAATAAACAGCTAAAGGATTGTATCTGGGAGGGGATGATGACAAAAAAAAGTGGGATAAACTGATTCTTCCAATAGAACAAGGCAGTTTGGGATTACTCGATTTGAAGGGGTATTTCAGAGCTACGCAGTTATGGCTCCTATACATAGCACAAGCTGAAATCTAAAATTCAAAGTGGAAAGGGATGATGATGAAACAGAAGGGAAGCTCAAGAAACAAGGATAGACTGGGATTTTGGATGCAGATCCTTAAGTAAAACAACAATAACCATACAGAATATTATATTCATAAAGTAGCAAAAAGTATTGTAAGGAGTAAGCCAACACTGGAATGGAAAAGGGGTTTCTGCTGATCAGGAAGATTACAATTAGGGATACACACAATAGGGAAGAAGGGGCTGGAATTTATTGGACAAAACTGGCAAAAGAACCAAGGTATTGGGAGCAAATAGTTATTGAAGGAAAGGTAATATAATGGGAAGAGGCCAATAATTTATTTGCCCTGCAGGCTAGAGATTGCCTTCCCTATTAAGGATTGATATCAGAGTATAGGCAAAGAGAAAAAAATGGGAGGGCCCTAAGTGAAAGACCAGCATTGGTAGTGTTTTCAGTAGAATCTAGAGCAGAAACTGATGTCAAAAAAGGTAGTAAAGCATATAAAATACTGCATGATACCTATAAGAATCAATCAGAGGAGATGAGAAAGGATTGAGAAGAGAGACTGGATAAGCAATTCACAAAGAAACACTAGGGGGGATATATGTATATCTCTCAAATATGCAACAAAGTGTAGAAGATTTAGGATCTTTGCTTGGAAGTGTTTACATAGGTAATTTTATTCCCCAAGTAGACTCCAAAGAATTTTTCCTCAGATAGACAGCAAATGTTGGAGGGTAATAGGGAAGAAGGAGATAAATGGAAACATATTTTCTGGGAGTTTAATGAGTTGGCAGACTTTAAAGCTTCCCTACAGAGTAGTCTGTCAGAGATACAAAGTAAACAAAATGGTGCAACTAAGGAAAGGATTCTTTGAGCTATGATACACAATTGGTATTGCCTAGACATATTAAGGAGTTGCTGAGTCTAATTATGGTGGCTGCCAAAAAAACAATTACTAGAAAATGGAAATCTAAGTCTAAACCAACTGTACTAGAAGTAGTGAATATAGTCACAGTGATAAAACAACTAGAACTGGGATCTTAAGAAAAGGGTAGAAGCAAATTATATTGAAAAAAACGGGAATTGAGGGAACAATACAGGCAGAGGAGGAAAGAGGTCTAAAAGAAGGTAAAATATGAATGAGCAATGTATTGTTTGACTGCCAATGACTGGATAGATTATAAGTGATGTATAATGTTTGCAACTATAATTATGGCAATATGGTTTGTGATATATAAAGTATGCAACTAAATTTCTTTATTTATTGACATCTGATTACCAGGAAAGTCTGACTGGGTAGTAGATTATTTTTGGCAGAGGCCCGGGGAGAAAAGCATCAAATTATTACAAAACATTTTAAGAACAATAATTTTACAATCTTCAAAAATAAAATAAAAACATCTTAAGTTTAAATAATTGTAAAAAAATTAGACATAATATAAAAACTTTGGTTTAGAATCAATACAAGGTTTATGGCAATCATTTAATATTTAGAGAAACTTTAGACAGTTTGTGGAAAAATTAAAGGTAAGTTAGTCTAATACAAGTAGGACTTGCCATATGCAGTGAGGGAAAAATGGGCTTATAGCATATTTAGAGAGAAATTCAGGGAAGAGAATTAGATAGCAGTAAGGAAGTAAATAATGAAGAGGGGTAAGGGGGTATAAGGAATGAAAAGGTATCTGTTCACTTGTAGAGATATAGCTTATCCAGGTCTTGAGCAAGAACAGAGCCAGATTTTAGCTAGGAAGTCTTTGAGAGTGATTTTGAAAGATGGGAGGGAGAGTATTGACCTGATGAATACAATTATGATGCTCCAAGCCTTAGAAACCTTGTATGAGTACAGACAATGCCCAGCAGACTTGCAAGATTTGTAGACAGACAGGAGTTTTTGGTCACTGGATCACAGTGAGTGACTAGGAACATAGTCGTGTAAATGTTTTTTAGTGCTGGACAGGCAGAGGGATGCTGGATAATTTTATAGTTGGTAAGAAGCTGTTTATATGTTAGATGATGTGCCAGTTCTAACCAATTTAGGCTGTTCAGTGCTATACAGTGGTGGTTTGTAAAAGAGGTATATGCTGCAAATTTACAGCTTTGTTATAGGATAGTACAAGTTTTAATTTTTGTGAAGCCTGGAGGTTATTAAGGATAGGAACACCAAAAAGAAGAGTGAAGGGGGGATAATTAGTGGCAAGTGTAGTTTTAATTGCATCCCTGAGAAAGTTTTTTAGCTCTGTAAAGCATCCTTATTTTTGATGAGTTTTTCTTATGCAATTTTGTATATGCAAGTTGAATGTAAGATTATCATCCACTATCACCCATAACAGTATGCTATGAAAACTTCAGTGGTTGTATTATCAAGAGAGAGAACTTTAAATTTTATTTTCTCATGAGAGAGAGATTTGGGGAAAAATAGTAGTTTGGTCTTTTTTGAGTTGAGTATGAGTTGTGAATTATGCAGCCATGTTTCAGTGGCTGTTAAAGCTTCCTGAGTAATTTTTTTTGGAGGTGTATCATGTTGTCAGATGTGCAAATGTGAGTGGAATGATCTTTGCATTGTATTAGCATGGCCTGTTGTGTGGATGTATACAGGGTGTTTGTGAAAATGTTAAAGAAGAAGGAACCAAGGATACAGCCTTCTGGTACACCGGTGGTGACTGGGAGGTAAGGAGAGAGCATGGAGTGCTATTTTACTGACTGTCACCTATTGGACAAGTAGCTTTTCAACCACAGAAGGACAGACTGAGAGAGACCTAGTGAGGACATTTGAAGTAGAAGTTTGCAGTGACAAACTGTGTCAAGGCCTTTAGACAAGTCTAGAAATAAGGAAGAAACTAGTTTTTTATTATCTCTAGTTTTATTGACAGTATTTAAATAGCTTAGAAGGGCAGTGCTAGTTACTATGGGAAGGATGGAAGCCATGTTGCGTAGGGAATAGGAGGTCTTTTTACAGGAGATAGTCTAGCAATTGTTTTTGAGTACATTTTTCTAGTATTTTGGCGAGGGGAGATTAGATAAGATTGTTATAGGTTTAAGGTTATTATTGCCTGTTGAATTTCTTCCTTTGTCCAGAGGGATCATGTGTGACTTTTTCCAGAGATAGGGAATGTGGAATTCCTGGAATGAACTATTTATAAAGATTAAGATAGAACAGGTGATGCTATTGGCTTCTATTTTTAGGTAATCACTTGGAAGGTAATCAGCTGAAGCAGAACATGGTTTGAGTTTGTTTAAGAGTATTTTTATAAAGATGCAGGCAGAGGTTTGAAGGTGAAAGTGGATGTGGTGATATGTGGCTGCTGGGCAGGGATGGATTAGATGTTGAGGAATCCTTGGTTAGAGATGTTATAATGTCTATAAAATAAGAGTTAAACTATATTGCAGTTTCAAGTGGTGAGTTATTGGGAGAGGGGATGGGTTGAATATTTGGCCTGGATGTTAGATTTCTTTAAAGGATGTCCAAAAATTTTAGAGTTGTGTTAAGTATTATTCTGAAAGTTATTATAGTATAGTTTTTGTCTTCATTTGTGTGCTTTTTAGTACAATTGTGAAGCATTTTGACATTTTCAAGATATTGATGTGTATTATATTTTTGCCATGTTTGCCATGCCTTTTCTCTATCCTGCATTAGCATTATACTCTTTTTGGAGAGTCAAATTGCATTATTTGTTTATAGTCTCTTCCTTTTAGGAAGTGTAAGGCTATTTAGGATATTTAGAAAAATTGTACTGAATTTAATTACAGCATTGTCTAAGGGGGTGATTTTTAGGAAGTCCCAGTTAATACATGACAGTGTAGTAATGAACATTATGTCAATATAGTTTGGTTTCATTCATATAAATGTATGATTGCCTATGTCATGGCTGATAATTTAATAAAGATGTTTCATGTTAAGAAAAAAAAGAAATACAAGATTAATGTTCATACAGTTGGAATGAAAGCTGCATCTCTACTAGAACAATTGACATCAGAGGCTTGGCATGGTGATAACCATTTTCAATGTGCACATGTGTGTGTGTGTGTGTGTGTGTGTGTGTGTGTGTGTGTGTGTGTGTGTGTGTGTGTGTGTGTATGTGTGTGTGTATGTGTGTGGAAATGTGTGTGTGGAAATGTGTGTGTGGAAATGTGTGTGTGCATGTGCCCCTATCCATGTGTGTGTGTTTGCTTTTGAAGAGTGATGATTTGCTTTTGGATATGACAACATATTTACTGGTCTGAGATCTTTGCCATGAATTCATCTTACAGACCTTTCTCCCAGGGTTTTACCAGTCATGGATACTCTAAGGAAAGTTTCAGTAGTCCTGTGGAGTTGAACGAAAATGGAGTGGAATGGGGTAGAGGCGCATAATGGTTAAAATACAATGCACTGAACTGAGATTGTGTATAGTGTTGTTACAGTGGTAAAACCTGTCAAAAGTTAAATAAACAAAGATTCAAAATATTGTGATACACTTACAAAGGGTGAACATTATCTATCACTTACAATAGAATAACTTGTTTCTACTATGCTGTAATTAAAAAATGTATGCATATGTGAAGCTAACTAGTGATTCTTACAAATTAATCTTGATTAAAAAAAATTCCTAGCTATTTACTTTTAACGTATACATGGGAAGATATTTTTTTTACACATTCATTTGATGTTTGTGTGTGTGTGTGTGTGTGTGTGTGTGTGTGTGTGTGTGTGTGTGTGTGTGTGTGTGTATATATATATATATATATATATATATATATAATATATATTTTATATATATATTATATATATATATATATATATATATATATATATATATATATATATATATATATATATATATATATATATATATGTATATATGCAGAGATGTACTTCTAAACATCAAAGTGCACAAATCGCAAATGCCTAACAACTGATCCTGAAAGATCGAAAACCAAACTACTGAAAAACAAAATACTTAAGTTTTTTTTGCAGGCTGGCTGCACTCCATATATACTAACTTCCAAGATTGCTCCACAGTGGGGAACGGGCAAATTCTCTAATCCCAACTGTGCACAATCTTGCACAGCCTTAACACCAGCAGAAGTGATCGAATGGGTTTCAATCACTTCTGCCGGTGTTATACACTTTTTGAGATTATGTATGTTTGATTATATGGTGTGTATGGAGTGTTTCTATATATATATATATATATATATCATATATATATGTATAGTGTTTCAGAGAGCTACTGGGCAAGTTATTAGGGTATTGAAGTTGCTGTTAATATTATTGATGCTATATTAGTAAGTTTTGTAACTAAAGGAAAACTGATAAAAGATGGATTCAGTCACTATGTAGAATGAGACATTATAAGCTCAAGTTGAACAAGCAGAATTTTAAGGTCAGAATTATAGAATTGAAAAACATAGATATAACAAGCTCATATCTCTCAATATTTTAGAACAAGAAATATGGAAGAAGCCATAAAGTAAAAGTGGGACAAAGGCCCCAAAATAGGGATACGTTTAAAATATTGCTCTTACAAACTTAGAAAGTTGATAGAATAACAGGTTTTGCATTAGCATGGATTTTTCTGAAGGCTAGGAAGTCTGAAACTCAAGAATCTGTCACTATTTTCTAACTTTAGTCTTGAGTGATTTGCCACAAATTTGCCAGAAAACCACAATTTAATGAAAAAAATGGACCAAAAATATGAAGCAAAAATCTGGACATTCTGCAAAAATGTGTACAGGTGAAAGATATGGACAAGCTACAGAGGAATTAAAATGTATGAGTCCTCCAGAACTCTGGTGTAATGCAAATGCATCCACCAAAGAATAAACAGACATTTTGAGGCTTCTTGGTGTAATATGGTATTTATAAAGTACATTTCAATATATTAGAAATGTATGTGCTGTCCAGGAAATTATGAGAACAAGATGAGGAGTGGTGCTGGACTGAAGAAAAGAAAACAGTACGTGTATTCTGAATATGTCAGAAATATGTGTGCCATTAAGAATATTGGTGGAACAAAATGGATATGATACTGGACTGGTGAAGAGCAGATAATCTTTGAATTGCTGAAATATTCAGTGGCAAAAGTAGTCACACTATTGTATTCAGTTATGAATAATTTAGACAGATTAAAAGTGCAAGCAAATCAAAATGAAGCTGGTGCATTGAATTTCCAAGAAGATAAATCATCTGCCTGTGATCCAAGAACTTTCATTAAGTAACATAATGGATATAATCAAATAGAGGAAGAGCTGTTGGCCATCATGTATTACTGTGAAAAAGTTTCATCAGTACGTCTAAGGCAACACTGAGCTAGCTATGAGATGGCTACACACCAATGCAGAGTAAAATCCAAGACCATAGCACAATGATTCACACAAGCAGTAAAGGACACTGCTGAACTTACAGAAATATGAGTTGATAGTTATAAGCCAGGAAAACAGAGGGATATAGCAGCTTTGTTGAATCATTTATATTTTCAACAGCATTAAAAAAAATCTGTTTTAAGATGGACTGGAGTTTAACTGAGAAATACCTTCATTACTCTTAACAGAAAAGCTAAAAGCATTTCAGAAATGTGCTAGGGAAGAGTCAGTGATACAAATAAATAAAGGTCCAACATGGACAGAAACAGAGAAAAGTATATACTTTTATGATATCTTGAAGTTTTATTGAGTATTAGTGTCACTGCAGTTCAATAGGTAATTATATGAGTTTTTAAATGATAATGAAGGGACATCGTGGACATATAGTATTATGATTCTGTCTTTTGTCAGAGTACTGATTATCCATCAGAAAATAAGAATATTATGTCTTTCTATACCATGCAAGAATATGTTTGTGTTTAGTTAAAATGGCAGAATTCAAAGTTTCTCTTTACATGGAAAATTTCTGGGAAAGGTGCCTGAAACTTTCTTTGAGTAATATTCTCTACTTGGTGCTGCTTCTTTTGGGTGGTACTCATAGTTCCTTGCACAAATGCAATAGGAGTAGTCCTGATGCTTACAAATAAGTGTAACAAAGGTGCTAATATGCAAGGCCTAAAAATAATGAGATGCAAATGAGAAGTGTTGTAAAGTTTAGTATGCTAATGAAGCCATTTTGCAATTCATACTCCGATATCCTTGCAGTATGCACATCCATTTAGTGCAGTGCTTCACCTTTAATATTGCAGTTACTACTTGCAAAATTGTTTGTCCAAGTATGCACAAGCATTTCCACTTACACAAATGAATTATTCCCCTTTACCTGACAAGCACTTCAGCAGTCTGCCCATCTATGCACAAGCACTTCCCTAAAACACAAATTAATTATCTCCTCCAGCAATCACTTTTGTGACATTTCCTAGTATGCACAAGCACCAACAGTAAAATGTCCAGGTATGCACAAACACCAAAATGAAGAACTCATCCAAGCAAACTCTTCAGTAAAATGTCCAGGTATGCAGAAGCACCAACTCAACTCCCCTCACATCTCTGTATTTTGACTGAAATCTGTTGCTTTCTGGTGTAACTTCAGGGTGATTTACACATTTTATATGTAAATTAGTTCATTATAGATTCATGTATATGAATAGAACTCATGCACATACATGTAAATCCCCTTAATGACTGACAGCTGTCCACCTGTCAATTATGCAATAATCATGTTACACATTTCCATTAGGGTGCGTGTTCACAAAAAAGAGCTCTGTATTTCTGTAGTCATCCAGACAGTCTAGGATTTGCATAACCTCATAGCTCCACTCTTCAAGGATCACTGCTACAAATATGCAAAGCTTCAGTTATGATTATTGCCCTATGTTTTTAAAATAAAATGTAATAAACCATTTCTTCTTTGCACACAAAACTACACTTACACTAATATTTTTTAAAGCTAAGCAGCAGCTCTAGGAACTATTTCTTTTTTACTCTCTCTTTCTTTCATTGATAGCAGGTTTCTTCACTCTTAGGCTATACAGTAAAATGAACTACCACATAAGTGGTAGTCTACTTAATGCCGAAAGTTTGATAAGAGACCTTGGGACACAGGTGGACAGTAATCTCTCCTTTGATAATCACATCGCCACAGTGGTCAGGAAATCCTTCTACATGGCTCACCTCATCACAAAAGGTATCTCATCCAGAAAAAAATGGTCATTGGTCCCCTCTACTCATCAGTCATTAGAACCATTATAGAGTGCAATGCCCCTTTTGGTATGTACCTCACAAGACATCTACAACAACTGGAAAGGCCACAGAAATCCCTCACAAAGAGGATTACTGGCCTCAAACAGATGCCCTATGCAGACCGTCTCAAAAAACTCCAGCTTTACTCCATCGCATATCGCCTACTCAGAGACGATCTCTGCCTAACATACAAAGCTATGTCAAACCCAGAGCTGTTGGACATTTTCCACTTAAAGAAATCCCAATCCCTCTGAGCTACATGCTCTAGGGACCGAAACCTTGTCACCACAATAAACAGAACATGTTGGCGGGATAGATTCCTGTCCCAGAGACTTCCCATACTCTGGAACAGACTACCTATCTATATCAAACAGAGCTCCTCATTAGTACTCTTCAAGAAAAATCTTGATGATTGGATGGGAAATAGGAAATTCACCCAGGGATCACTTCTATGGCTCTTCTCGACAGGGGCACAGGAAAATAATTTTCTTGGGTGGCGAAAGTCAGGGTACCTTTTTGCCTAGGCTTATATAGGCCCTAGGGCAAATAGCCTAGTACCTACCTATGAACCTATGAACCTAAGAGTTGTGACTTTGCAAACACTCAACAGATTGAAGGCCTCAAAAGGAGACACAGAACTCATCCATAAATGTCAGTACATAGGAAAAGATATTTGAATTCCCAGACACTCAACAATTTAATGAATCCAGAAAAAGGGTAAAGCTGAAATGCTGTAAGCATCTTACGTTGTTGTTTTTCTCCTGTTTAAAAGGGCTTGAAATGTGGCGGTGATACCATAAAAGAACAAGAGAAACACATTTCTGAAGGAAGCATAGCAAAATTCCATCCAGACATATCATGTTACATATTTAGAAAGCTGAATAACACAGGCATGTTACCAAAGGAAGAAATAACTAAGCCACGCTTCATTTGTATGTTCCACTGTAGGAATTGAAAAAATGCACTCAGAAAATATGAAATGTTGTTAGAATATTAGACTGCCATGAGGAAAGAAAAAGTCTTTTACTTTAAAGGAATAGTTTAGCAGCATACAAGGTTGATTAAACTGATGGACCAAAATCAGGTGAAGAAAGATATGTCAACAAGAATACGCATGACTTGCTTGGTCATAGTCAGGTATAAACAAACAGTTTGTGGTTTGCTAAATCTGCCAGAAATATTTTTAGAAACAGAATAATTAAGTTCAGAAATCCACATTTACACTGTAATGTATTTTAGAACTGCAATTTTTGAAATAATTATCATAATATTCCAAAAGTCCATGTTATCACATTATACTCTGAATGGACCATAGTCCAAAACTGTGTCTTAATCAGGAAGTAGCGTAAGTCAAAAAATATGCTGGAGACAGGACTATATAAAATGAAGTTTTATTCTGTAATCCAAAATATAAAAATATAAACTGACCTGACTTTTTTAGATTCAAATAAAGCAAACAGTACCTGTGTTACTTCTCATAACAGGGTCATTTTATGCACTTATCCATCAAGACTATTCCATTTTATACTATAGTAATGGCAATTAAGACCAGCTGATATAGCTTAATAAAACATTCATCATACCATACAGGAGTATATATTCTGAGCAAATGTATAAAGATACACCCAGGTTTTCCAGAACCAACATGTTATACTATCTTCCCAGTAAAAAAACAGAAGTTTTTAAATAATAACAATAGGTTATAAGCCCAGAAAACCCCAGCTGCTTAAAGTACCATTTCCCATTGTGCCTTTTTTAATGTTTGGGTGGCTTAGTTTTGTATTTATTAACTAATGATTAGTTTCATCAGTAAGTTACCTTGAGGTAGAAGGTGTAAATTCTTCCTCCAAAAATACAGGCCCGGGCAAAAAGTAGATCTAAGAACATATTGTGCTTTACAATCTTTTTATCAGCTCAGGTGTCATGAGTATTCCCTTTCTTTAGGTTGCTGTTTCCTTTCTTTAGCTTAAGTGGATACTACACTCTCACTTTCCTTCCTTACTTTGCCCCTTTACTGCAAAGGGCACCTCAGAATCAAATTTGTCATCAGATTTACATTTTTCTTGGTTCACAGATTCCTGCTGATTAGAGCTCAGCTTCAGTTGCATTCTCCGCTTTAAACTACCATAAATAACCCTAGATCTTTACATTCTTCTGATTTTCTTATTTTTTGCACTCGATTTGTTTTTCTTAAAGTCCTCACTAAAGTATTTTCTTTTTATATGTCTATCTCAAATTCTTTGTTAAGATGTTTGTGAGTTTCTTTGCTGACGTGTGTCTTAGATTGAGTTTTACTTCAGAATTTGGTGTCAATTAATTTTCAGTACCTATAAACACGTATCTTACAGTTCTGTATTTCTGTTGCTCTATACACTGTGATATGATTTTGAGAGCAGATAGGAGCTACTTCCTATCTGAACACAACTAAACAATGGCTTCTTTTGTTGAGCCTATGCTATCTCACTTCTGGTTTTTATTCTCCCTTTCTCTTTCTCCTAATTTTTATAGCAAATAGGTATAATAACTTTGTTGTAAAGTGTGTCAGTGTGCCACACTCTGCCTCTGAATTTTTCCTCCACCCACAATTTCCTAAGATCTTTAAAATGGTAAAATGATCTCCTAAAGTTACATCATGACATCAGTTAGGGGTTACAGATACAAGGTGTAATAGTTTCTTAGTAATAGTCTGAATTTTTAGGTGTATAAAACTGATATTCTTTTATGTCAAAATGAAAGCAAATTATCTTCACTTTCTGTTCCTCACTAGTCTTCTGCTTGTACAAGACAGAGCCATTGTCAAGGGAAGACATGTTTCCAGAATTTTGCAGGGCTTGAACCTTCCTTTCATTTAAAAATACAGTGCATCGTTAACTAGTGTGCTTGCAACTAAGTGACATGGGGCTGACTGAGTTATCTCACATTGTGGGACAGTTTCACTTAAAACGTGTTTCACTTTTTTACTTTTATGTCAGAATAATTCATTTCAGTGAGCGCAGAGCAGAATCTAGCAACGAGACATCTCATCTCTTTGTAACAAATTAACATATTACTTGCTGCTCTTTGTTTCACAAAAGAATATACATTTCTCACTGCGTTGTTAATGTTAGGAGCAGACAATTAATTTTAAGAGCTGTGTCATTAACTGATAAGCACAGTATTAAAGTTACCAGTTTATTAGAATTCTTGGGATCACTTTGCATTTTCTTATTTTACTAAGCAGAGCTCTTTTAATCCTGTCTACTGCTAACATGTCTAACATTTCTACTTTGCTGATGCTATCAGGTTTAAGCTAGAGCTTTAATATATGCTTTAAGTTATTCATTGTGTACTTACTGGTTTATCTACATTAAAAGTCCTGACATGAAATGTTTTGCTTGTACCTCATGGTTATACCAACCTTTTTAAAAGGTCTTTCCTAATTATAGGCCATGTAGTCTTTCCCTTTCATGTCCATATGCCACTGCTGCTGGTGGGGATGATAGGATTCTTGGTTTGTCTGACTGGTTCTCTGTAGATCACTGTATTTTTAGGGAATTTAAGGCCCAATTATGTTATGCACTGGGTAGCGGTGGTATTATGAGGAACTAAACTTTAACAAGTCACTGGTCAACTGCACATGCAAACACCATCAGTGTAAGTCCACTATACAATATAATGGCTTAGTTGGTACTCCAACAAACCAAACATTTAGCCATCATGCATTGTAGTTTAAAAATAAAGGAAGCAGTACCTTAGTTACTTTTCATAACAGTGTTCAGTCCACACAGCTCTTTTTGGACACAGGCTGTCTGGGAAAACAAAAGTCCAAAATTGCAGGCCTTGCCCAGACCCGACTTCTAGTTCTATAAACAAGTATTCCAATGGACTGCACTGTACAGATTACACTCCACAGGTTATGCCCTACTGGCTGTCTCAATCCATATTTCCAGGCCTTCCTTCAGATTATCATCCAAGTGAAGAACTAGCTTCTCAGGATTAACCTCCAGGCCTCTCTTTTTACATTACAGCAAGAGGCACTTACAGTCATGGGATCTATCTAATTACTGAAAGAATACTTCCATACCCCATACTGCCCAGCAGTGTTACAGTATATAATTTGAGTACACATTTCAAAGCACACATACATTTTCCATTATTAATGTATATAAAATTGTCATGGAACAATGAACAGTTAGCATGCTTGTTATCTCTGCATCACGTCTGTTCAACTATATGGGAGAAAATTAGTTCAGGCCATCTAGACCGCACATTCAGTCACGGATCCCTTCTACTTCAAAGTAGAAACCATTTTTTCAGTCACTAACAGTCACAAACAGTGGATGAAGATTGCAGTAAACTTCCACATAACCTTGCCAAAAAAAGCAGAAGAATACCTTCAAACATAGGGAAAACAGATCAGAAGGAAAATATGTTACCAAGGAAACTATAAACACAAGGGGTCCCTTTGAAAGCCAGTAAAGCGCAAGGAAAGAAACATGTTTTTTCTATATATTATGATGAAGAAATGTCCATAATTCTGCCAAAACATAACATTTTGAGCACCTATTTTTATCAGATCATCTACTGAACACCACCACCACTCCCTCCATAATGACACTGAAGATGTTCATCTCAAATCCAAAATGTGATTTGGAAAATGATTGTGTGGTATATTTACTAATGGAATTGAGCAATATCACAATGCAACACAACATAAAGTCACTAAAATGAGTACCTTTAAAATGGCATACCAAAATTTCAAGTAGCAAAAAAGTTAAACTTCTGAAAACCAACTATTTTTATAAACAAGGCAATGTATTTTTTATTAACATTATTATTGGCAAATGCCTATAAAACTACTGAAACTTAACAGTTTGAGCTCAAATTCTCAACAGACCATCAATGGACAACTACCACCTGAACTATGACTATAGATTTGTGTAGCATGAATCCAGAACAACATGGTTTATGAAAACTACTTCAAGATGACATTTAGAAATGGATTTGGACAACAGCTCAAAACAGTGAAGTGTTGATTAATTAAGGGCATTGAACATTTTGTACCAAACCTCCACAGTTAAAAATGTTACAACCATGCACAGCAATCAACTACAATTAGTTAAAATGGACAGAAGAAATATTTTACATTAAAATATACTATAAGAAGTAAAACTCATCCATGAACTACTAAATGTAGTCAGCTTCATGGCACAGATGCAAGGCCTCCTTGTGTTACACCAGCAGCACAAGGTTAGGAGTGGACTTGCTCCGTCAGAAGGCCTGGGTGGCCAGATAAGTTGAAGCAGCTGAAGGTCTGTTACACTGTCCTGGTCGAGCATAGGGAAGGGGCTACTCTATATGTAATCCCTGGGGGGGGGGGGGCAAGAGTCATGCAGGTGAGAAATGTTGTCATGAAAATTGACAGTTAATGTAAATGTACATTCTGCTATTTATAATCACCAATTTACTGTCACTTTAGTCCAGTAAATTATAGTATCAATGATGGCTGCCCACCTCTGCCTTTTGCAAATCCTAGTATCAAGTTTCCTCCAGCTCTGCTAACCTTTATAATAATACAGTAAACAGTTGCCTTAAAAGACATCACCATAACTTTCACCCTATTTTACAGTGTTGGAAATGTTAGCATGAGAGATCACTTCTCCATATTCCCCTTGTAAGAACATCTTAGTGCTGCTATTAAGGTTCATCCCCCTCCATTCCTGGTATAATATAAGACTGAAATCAAGGGCTACCCCCTTGTCTACCCTTGTAATAATAAAGTGTCACTCCCTCATATTTCTTGCACGTCTACAAAGCAGCAAATGTTGGAATCAAGGAACATCACCTCCCAATTTCCCCATGTAACAATAAAGTTAAGTGAAGGATAATATCAGTGGTTAACCCCAATTCCCCATGTAACAATAAAGTTAAGTGAAGGATAATATCAGTGGTTAACCTCCATTCTCTAAACTTGGATAATAACCTAAATGCTGGCATAAGGACTCCCTCCTTTTCTGCTAATACTAGCTATATAATACAGCAAACTATAACTAAGGGAGATACCCTTCATGGTCTTCCTTGTAATAGTAAAGTAAATGCTTTAATATGGGTTTCCACGAAATCTAATGCCATCCAGGGAAAGATAAGTTCTTATACTGAAATGCTGCACTTATTTTTCACTATTTAAGTGATTGCTGATTATATTTTACACTTTTCTGTGCATTTTAAGTGTATTTTTACTACAAATCTTTGTACCTCACTGTTCGGTACTTGAACTGTGTTGTCTTGTCTTGCCTTATAGAGGGGGGATTTAGCTAGGGAACAGTTTGTAAGTTGTTGTATTGTACTCGAGGGTCCTTTTTTCTGTGTTTTTATATTAAGAGGACTAAGGTCATTCATCCTCTGGTGGAAGATGTCTTCCTGGTCTATCTGAACTGGGAGCCACTTCAGAAGGCTCAAAGTGTAGCCGTTTTATTGGCCAGAAGTCTCAGGAATTAGATTTCATTTTCATCCCTGCTTCTATAAATTAAGCAATATTGCATGGAGCTGCTCATTGCACAGCAGTGGCTGGCAGTGTCCTGTACAGATGCGAGCACCTGGACTGTCAAGTTTACCTATAAAACTAGTACTAAGACTGTAACCTGCAATTTAGTGACACATTGCACAAAGTCAAGATCAGAGCAGCTGGCTTGCACATCAGATAGCACTAGTACCATATCCTATCACTATTCAGTTCTAGTCGCTAACCCTAGAAACCACTCTAGAAGATCTCTGTAAAACCCAGTCATCAAACCCTAATAGCCTCCCTCCCAATAATACAGGCACAGACAACATGCATATGCAATTTTCAAATGTTTTGGTAGTCGACTTGGTAGATATGGGCATCCTGAGACAATGTAGCAATTGCCTCATGTTCACAGGCAACCTTTTAATCCTTAAAGAAACCAATACAGAATATGAGATATGCACATATGCAATTTCCTTGGAGGCAAAAATTTTGCATACAAGCAAGATTATTAGGAATACACACACAACATATACTACACATAATATCTACACAAATAAAGCAATCTCCCCAATCCTCAAATAACTCCTAAGCCTGCAAACAGCAATGCCTATCCTCAGCAATCTCTAAAGTATACACCAAATGCAACACCAAACACCACATTTAGGCCTGCACTAAGGGACCCATGAAAACAAAGTCCATAAGGCAAGCAAGCAATTTCCCAAGGACTCTTGTCATAGGAGATTTTACTGTATGACACACAGGTGGCTCACAACTACAAGTTGCACACTCACTCGAGTCATTGCACCACAGATAACAGTATGATTCTATCATAGTAGATGTGGACAAAATGACTGGAGACATACTTCTCTGGACTACATGATGAGAGACATTATAGACCTCTCTGAATATGTGTCTCAGACTGGCATGCATTGAGCAGCATTCTATTACTGCCAAGGCTGATACCACAATAGGAGCAAAAATTGTATTACTTTAACAATTGGCTTAGTTTCTGGTGTCATTCCAGGGGGATTCAATATCTGTCAGCCTGGAAAGACATGGACAACAGACCACATTGCTGAGCCAAAGATGGCCGGCACTTTTCTGCCTTGGGCTTCCAAATTTTGGCTAAAACGTTATTCTTTCCCTTAGAGCCTTTTTTAGGCAATAACAAAGTGACAGACCTACTCGCACAGCAAATAATACCCAAAGGAATTTAAAATTGCTACTGCTGAGTGCTAGGAGTTTTAACAAGAAATCCACACCCTGAAAGCTCGCCTCACTCTGGAGAATATAGACATCTGTGCTATTATCAAAACATGCTTTAAAGCCACTGAAAGTACTCTGACAGTGCAAGGCTAACGTGTGTTCCATACATTTACACCATCAGACACACATAGAGGGATTAAAGGTGGAGGTGTCTTGATCTACAAGTATACCTCAAGGTTGGTTAATCAGGATGATACCCTAGAGTTCATCCACATGCAAACTGTCCTAGATAGAGTGCCTTATCATATTTTAGCAACCTATAGTTCATCATCTATTTCACAAGACTCCTGCAACTCCTATTCAGACCTACTTGAGGCATTCTCCATTCAACCAAATTTTTTATTCATGGGAGACATTAACTACCCTGCTATAGTCTAGGAAGCATACACTGCCTTCGACTTGCAGGCATAACATTTCTTGAACTTTATTAATGCAAATCCCCTTGATCGGTTAGTATGCACTTCCACCAGAGGTTCAAATATACTGGACCTAGCTCTCACCATATGGGGGAGTGCTGACCCCTCCTCATGTCACATCTCACTGGTGAGATTTTCTCACAAAGTTGTCTCATTTGAAATAAAAATCAACTTGGAAAACTCAGCAAAACCCTTAATAATTAGGAACTATTCTAAAGTAAATTACATCCTATTAAGCTAATTTATCAAAAAATCATTGCCTGCCTAATCCAGTGTTCAATAGCAACAGGATACAGAGCTGGTAGTAAATGGTACCACCTTCATTGAGCAGAGTGACATATGCATAGAAGTCTATGGCATGGTATTCAACAGCTAATTGACTACAAGATCAAGTCAGCTCAGTGCAATGGTAGCACTGAATGTCTGGACAGTTTAAGCACATTTCATGGCAGGTTTGAAGAGAAAAACAACCTGGATGTTGTAAAGCTTCTCAATGACCAAAAGGAGGCAGTACTCAACTTTAATGCTGTGGAACCAACTGAGGAAAGTGAACCCCAGGAAGGCTGCTGGCCCTGATAACAGTCTGGGGAAAATAATGAAAGGTTATGCAGACCAACTCAACATAGTACTGATAGTTATCTTCAATACCTCACTTGTCCAGGAAAAGGTACCAGCATGCTTCAGATTTACCAACATAATCCCTCTGCCCAAAAAAGCCAACCCCACCTGCCTAAATGATTACAGGCCGGTGGCCATTACATCAAATGTAATGAAATGCTATGAAACACCGGTTAAAAGGCATTTGACTACAGTACTACCCCAATCCTTTGACCCTCTGCATTTTGCAAACAAATCAACTGCCGATGCCATTTCGATGGCACTTCACCTCACATTAGAACACCTTCAAGAGAAAAACAACCATGCAAGGCTGTTGTTCATAAATATTAGCTTGTCATTCAATACGGTGATTCCTATGCAACTTATAGAAAAGCTGATTGACCTTGGCATAAATAAAGGGCTGTGCAGCTGGATCCTCGATTTCCTGACTGAAAGACCAGAAAGGACCTCTGCTGGTAACAACACTTCAGAGAGGATTACAATCAACACCAGAGTATGCCAGGGTTGTGTGCTGAGTCCTCTATTGTTCACAACCTTTACCTGTGACTGCTCTGTGAAAGCTGGCAACAACCACATCATCAAATTTGCAGATGACACCACAGTGCTGGAACTCATAAATGGTGATGACGAGAGTGGCTATAGGAATGAGGCCAGCTCCCTGACTGAATGATGCAATAACAACAATTTGGACCTTAATGTCAGTAAAACAAAAGAAAGCATTATTGACTTCAGAAAAATCTTTGCCATGCACCTGCCCTCAAGATCAATGCTGAAGAAGTGCAGAGAGTCCAAACTACATAGTTCCTGGGGGTACATGTATCAGAGGATCTTTCTTGGAGTACAAACACAAGCCAGCTAATTAAAAAAGCCCACCAGTGACTACACTTCCTAAGAAGGCTTAGAATAGCAAAGCTCTCTATGAATGCTCTAAATACCTTTTACAGAGGAGCCAGTGAGAGCATTATCACCAGCAACTGCACTGTATGGTTCAGTAGCAGCACAATGTCCAAAGGAAGAAGCTTCAAAGAATAACAGGTACAGCTGAAAGGATCATTGGCACTAGTCTTCCTACCTCATATGAGCACTTTGAACTGAGATGTAAAAACAGGTCCTGTAAAATATTGAGTGACACTTCTCATCCACAGTATGGTTGGTTCACTAAACCTGCATTTGGTAGAAGGTTAAGCAGTGTCTGCTGCAGGACCTTCAGAGTCATGAACATTTTTTATCCAACTGCAGTAAGACTCATTAATGCAGATCTAATGTATCAGAACTATAGTAGAGTGCTACACTCTCATTCTTTTCTTTTTTTTCAGACAATAATTCTATTTATTTATTGCATAATAAAATTGATATGTTATCACTCAAGTGCAATTCCAATCACTTCCTATGTGCAACATCACCCAAGCTCACCCCTGTGTATAGAGTACTTTTCTTTTCATGTGTTAATCATCAAGTAGTCAGTGTTGTCCAGTGTATATAAACTGTGTACAAGCATATGCGCGAGCTACCTAGACATTGCCTTTTGTATTATAGTTATTGTTTATTCTTTAATACTTATCATGTCTTGTCTTTTTGTGTTTGTTTGTTTTTTTCCTGTAAAAGAGCTGACACTCGAAATTTTGTTTAGATAGCACTTGTGCTTCCTAAATGACAATAACATTTATTTTAAATCTTTTGAATCTATTGTATCTTTTTGACACAGTGAATCTACTGGCGAACAAGTTAAAATTTCACACCACAATCACACCGTCACCCATCATGAAATCTCTATAATCTTAGTGCCCCCAACTATCAGCAGGGAGCAGGTCACAGTGGCACTCACTAAGGCTAAAAACACAGCCTCAATGGGGTCCAGCAATATCTCAGGTTGCCTTCTAAATAGCCTGAAACATGATTTATCAGGACAACTTGAGTCACTTTTTAACTACAGCCTCAGCAAATGGAGGACAACACTTGGTATCCCACTTCACAAGAGTGACTGCAAATACCATGAAGAAGAGACAATTCAGATCCACACCAGTAATGGATTTAGCGCTTTCGTTTTTTAATAAAAAACTTCTTCAGAATCACATTTACACAAACACTGACCCAAAAATTACCCACAAAACCCTCCATATTACCATAATTAATTGTTGACATCATAATTAATTAACCCCTTGTGTATAATAATGTGTTAAAAACATACAGCATTCAATAAATCACTTACATATACATATGTACAAACAAATATAGGTGAGAAAATTCTGCTATAATGTATTTATAAATATCCCTCTGTCTTTAGTCTGAGGATAGAACTGACAGATACATTAATGTTCAAACCTGGGTAATATGTTGCATTTGTTCTTAATTGCCATCTGAGCTCCCTAGATTCTAGATAGTCATTAAGGGGTCCACCCCTATCCCCTAAAGTCACCTGTTCAAGTACTGAAAACTTAAAATAATGACCATCATTATTGTTAACATGAACAGATAACAAATTTTTTGTTTCCTGTTTTTTGATGTCATAGAAATGTTGATACATTCTACTCCTAAGGGCATTGATAGTTTTGCCAATATAGAAACAAGGGCACTGAGTACACATACCAATATATACTACTGCCTTACTGCTACATGAAAACTTCTTTTTATGTTTAAATTTACCAAAATTTGGAATATTTATTTCATTTCCTTCTATTATGGACTGACATTGTAAACAAAAAACACATTTGAACATACCTTTAGTTCCAGAATAAAGCTCCTCTGTGTTCTACAACATATTTTTTATAGTAGTGTTTTTTCTATACACTATGTTTGGTCCCAAACCTACTATATCTAAATAATCCTTACTGGTATTGAATAAATTCCAGTTGTGTTGAACGATTTTCACAATATTATTATAATGCATATTAAATTTAAATGTACCAACCCTATTGAATATTTTATTCTCATTTTTAGTCTTCTCTGTCATATTACCATCAAGGCCTATACCTAATAGTGGGAAAAAAAAATCCATTTTCTCTTTTTTTAATTACCTCCTGTAGTATATTACCTAGAAACTCCCCAGGATATCAGGAACTACTCAAATTGTTCAACCGACACAGGTGTGAACTCTTGGACTGCCTTGTGAAAGACAATGACAGAAAAATGGTAATACTAAATGATAAGATCGCACATATTAACAATTGTATCCAATCTGATTTGATGTTTGATTTTAAAAAGGCACAATATGAAAACATTTTCAAAAGTGTTGATGTATATATTGTTGAGTTAAAAAATAAAAAAGAAGGGAAATTGAGAAAGGATGAAAGGAATTATGCTGAATGTAGAGCACACCCCCCTCCCCCATTAAGTCAAAACAAGCGTAACAATTATAGTAATGAATTTGACAATAATGTTAATGGTCATAGCTATGCATCTAATGGGGAAAGTGAATTTGTTGCTGACCCTTTAGAATTCCCCCCTCTGAGGAGGTCAGAACGACTAAAGAACCAGAGAGGGGGAATGAAACAATATTATCGGAATTACAGGGGGAATGTCAACATGTATTAAATGGTGTGGTTTCCATTGATAAAAGCAGTAATCAAGAAATAATACTTCCTAAGATTTTAAACAATAAGAATGCTGACTTTAAGATTTATAATTATAGTGATGTTTGTTTTCATAATGATATTGCTGACATTTTTGAGAAAGATTTATCCTTTGTTCCAAGTAGAAAAGGTGGTTTAGATGCTGCTTTAATAGATTTGAAACTATACACAAGAACATTGAATTTTCAAGTTTGTTTTAAAAATTGTGATTCCAATATCAATAATATAAATATATGTAAAAAATCAAGTTCCTTGAATCCACCTCTTTGTCCTATTGTACAGACATTTGAAAAGATGTGTGAATTTGACATTTGGACACTGTTTAAAGAAAGAGGTGAGATACAGGCTGAGATGAATTTAGCTAGACCCGAGATGGAATTACTACAAAATGTGTGTGCTAACAAAGCAATAAGAATTATGAAACCAGATAAAGGGGGTGGGTTAATTATTATGGATAGAATCTCATATATTGATAAAATGTTTGGCATTTTACATTCAGACACTTACTGCCAGATTAGTATCAATGAGAAGAATATTTTATATAGAAAGGTTGATTTAGCACTAGAAGAACTGCTTCTTAATAGATAAATTACATTACATGAACACTCTTTGATGGAAGTAAAATGGCCAAAAATACCTACGATATTTGGTATTACAAAGCTACATAAAGATCTTAGCACCCCCCCCTTTAGACCTATAGTAGATGCAAAAGCATCAAAAACATATTTTATTGCAAAATTTATTGACACACAACTTAAAAACATCTTGGTTAACTGCCCTTGGATAGTTAAAGACTCTTGGGGTCTTCTGAAAAAGTTAAATAAGGAGCTATACAACCACAATTTAATTTTTGTAATAATAGATGTCAAAGACCTGTTCTCTATTATTCCTTATGAAACTGGTATTGAATGGTTTTATCTATTTTTATGTCATCACACAGACTTAGGACATGACCGTATTCTTACTATTAGGACATTGATGGAACTTGTTTTAAAGACTAACATCATTGTTTTTGAAGAACAGCTATTTAAGCAGTGTGAAGAAGTAGCAATGGGGGCCACTTGTGCCCCTATTTTTGCAAACTCTGTCCTAGCATTCTGGGAAACATAATTTTTATTTACAAGTCCATATGCAAAGTTTTGGAAATACTACAGTTGTTATTTGGATGATATTTTTATTATTTGGAATGAAAGTGAGGACACACTTTATGAGTTTCTAGAATTTATTGAGAACAGTACTGATTTTCTGAAATTTTCACATACCATTTCTCATGAGAAAATTAATTACTTGGATATTACTATTGGTAAAAACAAAAGGGGGCACCAGTTTGAGACTACCATCTATAGAAAACCTACCTATTCTAATACACTACTGCACTTCAATAGTTTCCACCCTTTACATCAGAAGAAGGCATTAGTAAAAGGACAGGAGTTAGATTAGCCAGGATTGTTTCTGAAAAACATGACTTACTGAATCAAATTAGCACCCTTAAGGGTATGTTAGTCAACATGGGATATCACAGAGAGTTTGTATATAATACACTACAGGAGGTAATTACAAAAAGAGAAAATGGATATTTTTCCCACTATTAGGTACAGGTCTTGATGGTAATATGACAGAGAAGACTAAAAATGAGAAGAAAATATTCAATAGGGTTGGTACATTTAAATTTAATATGCATTATAATAATATTGTGAAAATCATTCAACACAACTGGAATCTATTCAATACCAGTAAGGATTATTTAGATATAGTGGGTTTGGGACCAAACATAGTGTATAGAAAAAACACTACTATAAAAAATATGTTGGAGAACACAAAGGAGCTTTATTCTGGAACTAAAGGTATGTTCAAATGTGTTTTTTGTTTACAATGTCAGTCCATAATAGAAGGAAATGAAATAAATATTCCAAATTTTGGTAAATTTAAACATAAAAATAAGTTTTCATGTAGCAGTAAGGCAGTAGTATATATTGGTATGTGTACTCAGTGCCCTTGTTTCTATATTGGCAAAACTATCAATGCCCTTAGGAGTAGAATGTATCAACATTTCTATGACATCAAAAAACAGGAAACAAAAAATGTGTTAGCTGTTCATGTTAAAAATAATGATGGTCATTCTTTTAAGTTTTCAGTACTTGAACAGGTGACTTTAGGGGATAGGGGTGGACCGCTTAATGAGTATCTAGAATCTAGGGAGCTCAGATGGCAATTAAGAACAAATGCAACATATTACCCAGGTTTGAACATTAATGTATCTGTCAGTTCTATCCTCAGACTAAAGACAGAGGGATATTTATAAATACATTATAGCAAAATTTTCTCACCTATATTTGTTTGTATATATGTATATGTAAGTGATTTATTGAATTTTGTATGTTTTTAACACATTAATATACACAAGGGGTTAATTAATTATGATGTCAGCAATTAATTA
The DNA here is from genome assembly GCF_019279795.1 of Protopterus annectens. NCBI lineage: Eukaryota > Metazoa > Chordata > Ceratodontiformes > Protopteridae > Protopterus > Protopterus annectens. The sequence continues at coordinate 334,726,793 of NC_056728.1, read as the reverse complement.
TGGTAATATGGAGGGTTGTGTGGGTATTTATTGGGTCAGTATTTGTGTAACTGTGATTCTGAAGAAGTTTTTTATTAAAAAACGAAAGCGCTAACTCCATTACTGGTGTGGATCTGAATTGTCTCTTCTTGGTGGTTTTTGCAGTTATTCGTGTGCTTTTTTGTGGTGTTATCACTTCACCAGAGTGGACAATCAACCAACTCCAGAAACTATTAATCTATTTGTATGACTAGTCTTACTTGGAAAGTCATGAAATGAGTTATAAAGGAAATGCTCAGCAAAGACATTGGCAACATACAGACTCTGGACCTATCCCAGTTTAGTTTTGTCAATGGAAGGTCATGCCTAGTTAACCTATTAGACTTATTTGAGATGGTAACTAAGGCGATGAATGAAGGAAAAAAGGTGCATAATTCCTACCTAGACCTGGCTAAGGTGTTTGTGACAATACAGCAGCAACTTAAAATCAATCAATTAACCATAGCCCATCAAATACTGTATCAACCTGACAAAACACCTATACTATCTACCCTTATCTACCCCTACCTTAACCTAAAATCACTAAGATCTGCACACAAACCTCTTGTAAATATTGACAAAGCAAACAACAAAGCTGGTGATTCCCTCTTTTCCAACACTGTTGGAAAACACTGGAACCTGCTTCCCTCTGAACTTTTCACTATTCCCTCAAAATCTCTCTTCAAAAAGAGAATTAAACTCCACCTCAAATCACAATGGCTGTGCCCCTTTACTAATCCTGACTAACACTAGCTCTTGCCACCTGACTAAAACCTTCATCTTTTAACCTATAACCTACCTCTTATTTACATCCACTGTCATATTTCCCCTTCCTACTACTTCCTAAAAAAAAAAAAAAAAAAAAAAAAAAAATTGTACATTTGGTATTATTTTTTCAAAATGTCACTTGCAACATTATCATTGGCACACTATCATTAACTTTATAACTATGTCTGTAGTTATAATGCTTTTTATTTTTTGTTTGTACTCTTTGTACTCCTTTTAATCTTTACTTTCTTGTTATTTCTTTAATGTAATTCATCTTAAACTTTGGAGCTTAACTCCCCGGGCCTCTACTGAAAATGGACAAGTATCCAGCAAGACTAGCCCAGTCAACAAATGTAAAATAAATAAAATAAATAAATAAAAATACCCCACTCAAGTATTGTGAAAAAAACTCATCAAACTAGACATAAATACATACATAGCTTGCTGGATTGCCAGCCAGCTCAGAGATAAGACTCAAGAAGTCAGGATTGGTGAAGCAAACTCCACCAAGAGGCATGTCACCAGTGAAGTACCAAAGAGCTCCATGCTGGGCCCACTCCTTTTGTCATCTACTTCTCGGAGATCAAGGTGCCTTTGGCTTACTAAATTTGCAGATTATTGCAAATTTGAAGCTATCATAAATTCTCCCATGACACTAACATTCTGCAAGGGGGTCTAGCACAGACAAATGATTGGTGCCAAAGTCATGGATTAAAGCACAATGCAAAGAAGTGCATTATAGTATATTTTGAGAAAATATGCACCAATACAGATTATTCCATTTATAACACATCCCTAAAAGTTGACCCAGCATGCAGTTAGAGATCTGGGAGTATATGTAGGCAGTAATCTGGCCTTTGAGCAACACATAGCCAAAGTAGTAAGAAAATCATTCTACATCGCCCAGCTTATAAGTAAGTGTATGTCATCCAGCACCCTATTTTATCCTTATCAGGCTCATCATTGAGTGCAGCCCCTCCACAGTATATACCTAAGTAGGCATATGCAATAGCTGGAACAACCACAGAGGTACATCATCAAGAGAATCCAGAGTATTAACACTTTGACCTATACAGATCAGCTTAGAGCCATGTCTCTATTCTCAGTCTATAACAGCTTGTTGAAAGAAGATCTGTGCTTAGCATATAAGGCATCATAGATCCAGCCCTGACGGAGCTTTTGCATATCCACACAATGATCAGCACCAGAAACTCTAGATCCTGGGATGTGAACTTTGCTTGCAAAAAATTAGAACAGGCTGGCGATACAAATATGTGTCTCAAAGGATTCCCATGCTCTGTAATAAGGTCCCCATCCATGTGAATCAGAGTGAATCCTTAACCCCATTCAAATGTAACTTTGGCCATTGGGAGGGAAACTAAATTTATCCCAAGCCTGGCCCCCAATGTCTCTGATAGACAAAGTCTGACAGTACACTTTCTTAACTAAAATACCCACCAAACAAATATTTCACTTACAACTAAGACACACATGTTACAATGGGATGCAACTGGGTTGGACTGCATGGCTTGGCTTATATAAATGTCCTGGTGGTCAATAGCCTAGTATACACATATGAAGCTATGTTATCAAAAGTCATTCTTTTACCACTTCCAGCAACGGCATAATTCAGCAAATATTGGTGTCAAGGATTAACCCTCATCCAGTAGTACCGTGTACTAATAAAATATATATAGACATATGGGATCACCTCCATTCTATTCACTCCAGCATAACAATGTAAATGCTGCTATCAACGATTACCCCTTCCACCATGCTTTTCAAACATATAACGCACTAAATGCTGGAGTCAATGATCATCCCTGCCTGCCTTTCCAATTATAATAATGTAGTAAATCCTGCTATCAAGGGAAATTGCTCCAGTCACACTTTTAATTATACATTTGTATTGCATTCATTTATCCCCAATGCCTGATTATCATCACCTTCCCTCTTGGTCAACTGACCAATTTATTTCACTCTTCACTACAGGGAAGAGCCAGCTGAGAGAAGTTATCATTCAGGCAGTCATTAGGGGTTATCCCTTGTTTTAGCACTAAATTCATAGTACACACTTGCTCATCTAGTAACAATGTTATTATACCCATTTACTATATAAATGAGGAGAGTGAGCAAGGCAGAATCAAAACCAGGAGGCCCAGCATGTAAGGGACATCAGCAATGTTACAGCAGTCACTTTTATAAGTGAAATAACTCATCAGGACTGTTCTATCCCACTAGAAGTCAAAACTCCACATGGTTTCCAATTTTATTTATTTATTTATTTATTTTACATTTGTTTACCGGGATAGTCCGACTGGATATATGTCCATTTTCAGCGGAGGCCCGGGGAGAAAAGCTCCAAATCATTTAGTTACAAGGTTACAACAGTTTCTTCAAGAATTTACACATCAAGTTATTTACACTGAAAAAGTTATACAAGAGTTATTTACAATGTTATAGTGTTGTTCCCAAAAAGACTCACAGTTACAAGATCAGCATATTATACTTGTAGAAAAGGTCAGAATGTATTAGAAAACAGTTTGGTTAGTTTTAATGTAGGTCAATGATACAGTTTAGTCAGGGTAGGAACATGGACAAAGCCAGTTGAGTTTAAGATGCTGTTTTATGCTTTTTTTGAAAAGGTTTAAGGAGGATTGCAGGGTGATATGGTTTGGTAGAGAATTCCAGGTCTTGCCAACAAAGTTGGCAAACAGAGATTCCCCAGCAGAATTGTTAGCTGTGTAGGTTTGGACCATTATTTTGTCGGCCGATCTTAGTGACCTCAGGTTGTTGTATGGCTTTATTACATTAGAGAGTGAGGGGGTATTTTCAGGATGGGTAAGAACTTTGTGGGCAACTAAGAGTTGATTTAGTTTAATTAAGTTGGGGAGTTTAAGCCGACCTAGTTGTTTCAGGTTCTGGCAGTGATGGGTTCTGTAGGTGGAGTTAGTTGCGAATCTGGCAATATGGCTATAGCTATGGGAGAGCTTATTCAGTTCAGACTTATTTAGGTTTGAGAGTACTGGAGAAGCATAAATAAGAGTAGAGAGTAGTTGTGATCTGGCAATTACTATTCTAGCCTGTGGGGTTAAGAATGTCTTGTTTCTGTACATTGATCCAAGTTTTTTATTGATGGTCTGCATGGTTTTGTTGACCTGTAGGTCAAATTTGAGCTTATTATCTATAATGACACCTAGAAGTTTAGTATGGGTATCTGGGGAGATGGTGGTACCATTGTTGGAAGTAATAGTGAATGAGAAAGGGGTGGCTCTATTAGTGGGAGTGAAGAGCAGAAGTTTGGTTTTGTTGGGGTTCAGTAGCAAACGTTGGTTGGTGAGCCAGTTTTCAATAGTGCTAAATGTGTTTTGGGTTGCGATTTGTAGGATGGCTGGAGAGGTGGCTGAGCAGATGAGAGTGGAATCATCTGCATATTGAATGCAGGTAGCCTTAGGAATATCTGTGTGGAGGTTATCAATGAAGATAGAAAAGAGTAGTGGTCCTAGTATAGAGCCTTGAGGGACACCAAGAGTGAGTGGAAGTTGGCTGGATAATTTGTTCTGCCATGCTACTGCCTGTCATCTGCCAGTTAGGTATGAATGGAACCATTGGATTGTGTGCCTGTTTAGGGACATAGATGTCAGCGAGAGAATGAGGAGTTCATGGTTGACCATATTAAAGGCTTTTTGTAGGTCAAAAAGAGGGCAGAGGATATCTTGTTATCATTCCTATTTTGGTTTATGGCATTTGTAAAGGAAAGGAGGGCAGATGTGGTACTGTGATGTGGCCTGAAACCATGCTGGGAGTTGGATAGTAAGTTGTTTTGTATTAGGTATTGCATTAGTTGCTTATGAACACATTTTTCCATTATTTTGGCTAATGGGGAAAGAATGGCAATTGGTCTATAGTTGGATAATTCTGTGGAATTTCCACCTTTATGAAGTGGGATGACATGGGATATCTTCCATAGGGAGGGGATCGTACCTTCGGACAAGGTTCTATTTATTAGTATAGTTATAGGGTATGCAATGGTTTCTGCAGCTATTTGTAAATACTCTGCGGGGAGGAGGTCAGCAGAGAGGGTAGTAGGTTTTAGTTTTTTTAACAATGTTTTGATATAGGTGATGGAGATGGGTTGGAAACAAAATTGGGGATGGTTTCTAGTGGGACTGGAGCTGGTGTTGGAATTTATTGGGGTTAGTTGATTTGCTAGGGATTGTGTGGTTTCAGTGAAATAGCTATTAAAGACATCGGCTATGCACTCTGGGGATCTATTTGTGAGGTTGGCAGGGGTAGGGGTGGTCAACTGTCCTGGATGAAGGATCCAGTCTATGCTTGCCCAGAACTTTTGAGGGTTGTTATGATGTTTGTTTAGTAGATTCTGGTAGTAGCTTTTTTTTATCTAGTATGATTGATTTTTTTGTTTCATTTCTGAGTTGCCGGTATTTTAAATGGTCAACTGGGGTTTTTGTTGAGTGCCAGCAGGCCCAGGCTCTGTTTCTAATTTTGATTTTTGACTTGGTCTCCCTTGTTAGCCATGGTGCTGGATTAGATTTAATTTTTATAGTATGTACTGGAGCATAGGAGTCAAGGATGCTTATGAAGTTGTTAATGAAATTTGCTATGGCCTCTTCTAATGGTTGCTTTTTTAGTTTAGACCAGTCAACTGCCTTTAGTTCATTTAAGAAAGTTGCAGGGTTAAAATTCTTCTTGTTTCTGAGTGTTTTGTATTTCATTTGTTGGGGGGGTCCCTGCCTTGTGTTTTATGATATAGGTCAGTAGATGATCGCTGAGGTCATCAGGGAGAGTATCAGTTGTATATAGTTGGGCTTGGTTATTGACTAATATCCAATCTAGGATACTTTCCCTACTGGTTGGTTTTTGGATCCTGATGGGAGAGGTAATGGTCTGCTTATACCCGAATAAGTTTATAGGTGTGGTGGGGGGTACAGTTGAGCATGAATGCCAGTCTATATTAAAGTCACCAAGAATTATGGTTTCTTGGGGGTAGGTAGTGTCTAGCCAGTAAAGGATTTCTTCTAGGGTAGTTATATTGTTACCTGGTGGTATATAAGCACAGATGATGTACAGGTATTTATTGTAGCTATTTTGTAGTTGGGTTATAAGGAGTTCTGTATTACTGAATCGGGGTGGGTTTACTGATTCTCTATGAACAGTTCGTGTATTTTTGTATAATACTGCTATCCTGCCTCCTTTCTTTGTGGTACGGTCAAGTCGATGTATATTATAGCCTGGTGGTATTATTTCATTATCAGTAGTAGTAGGTTTAAGCCAGGTTTCTGTAAGACACATAATATCTCGAGAGTGGGTTGCTATGAGGGCGTGTAGGTTGAGGATTTTATTATTAATACTTCTGATATTTAGGTGAAATGCTAGAAGGGAGTTAGTGGGAGTATTTAAGGGTAGTTTGACTGTGGGGGTTGTGGTAGTGGAGTGTAGGTTGTTGGGTGTATATGGGCCAGGGTGAGATGAATGTCCTCATGTATTGTAAGGTTATGGTGATAGGATATTCTTAGTTTTAGAAACTTGTTAAGTAGTTTTATATAGTCTTTGTCTTTAGGATTACATTTTGTGACTTTATGTAGGTGATAGTTTATTTGGGGCTGTATACTTGGTGAGTGGAGGATGGATAGATGTTTAAACGAGTGAAAAATCATGTGTGGCTGTTTGAGCTTTTGGGTGTTGGTTTTGCAGTAAGTCAATCTGCTCATAGGCAGTGAGGTGATGGAATAAGAATAGTAGTGGGAGTAGGGTAAGTAACATTTTTTTGTTTGTTTGCATTATTTTGTAGGTGATTGGGAGTATTCAGTGTTAATTATGCTTACAGGCCTTGTAGGATGGAGCTAGAGTAAGATTGTATTGAGAGGGCAGGGTGATTGATGATGTGGGAAGCAGAGATTGGTAGTTTGAATATGGGGAGTGGCTAGAGTAGTATAAATTTAATGGTACTGGGGGCGGGTGGGAATTGGGGGCAGGGAGGGGTGCAGAGCGAGCCCAAGCATAGCATGGGTGAGCGGAGCAGGGCTAATACAGACATAAGTTTCAAGCTTCTGAAGGAATTTATTTTGTAGAATTCTCTTTAACTAGGGAGCTCACTTGTTAACTTTTTATATTAAAAGTTCCAATTTATTAGACCCAGGGCTTTAATTCAATATTATTTGCATCACAATATTAACCTTATTAGTAGGATGCTGAGGGCAGAACAGCAACTCTTTTAGTATTCTAGATGCTGTGGTAATTCTTTCTTATATTTCAGTCTTTTCAGGTTTCTAGGTTGTGGGGAGGGGTGTAGCACCTAGTTAAGAAAATGTTATTAGAGTCAGTTAACTTAGCCTTAAAACATACAGCATTTTACAGTCAAACTGGCCTTAAAACATACAGCATTTTACAGTCAAACTGGCCTTAAACATGCAGCATTTTACAGTCAAACTGGTTCAATTTACTCAGCAACTACCTTCTAAGTCGTTTCAGTTTTGTTATACAATTAGCACATACAGTCTTGTATAATGTAGTATAATTTCAGCTCAAACTAGTTCCGTAAACTCAGCACCTATCCCAGTGGAATAGTTGCGGTAGTATATGGCTCTCGTTTGTAGTACAAAGCAATTAGGGCTGTTATATCAAGTATTTTAGCAGTAAGAAGCACTGTTTAATCACAACTAGCCAGATAAATACTTTTCTAATGTTATTTAATTAGCGACTATACAATCAAGCACTTTAGCAGTATTTGCAAGCGTTTTAGTTCATTATTGGCAGCTTCAAATAGGCAATTCAACCAGATAAATACTTTACTAATGTTATTTAACTGGCGTCTACACAATCAAGCATTCTAGCTGTATTGCCAGCATTTTAGTTCATTGTCGTTAGCTTCTAATATGCTATTCAGGTACACAAATAATGCCACTTACAACTATATGCTGCGTATGCCTTGATTCAGGAGTTAACAGTGTCTCTTGAGACTTTTAAAAGATTAGTACTTCATTTGGAAAAAAATATAGCATATCAGTGTTTTATATTATAAAACAGGCACATACCAATAAAAAGATGCAGCTACAGGGTCTGAAGCACCTGGGCATTTAAAAAATGGCGCCTAGGGTAGAGGGCTAAGTAACCTCGCTTACATGAGCAGAGGGGGAGGGTCTAATACAGACACAAGTTTCAAGCTTCTGAAGGAATTTATTTTGTAGAATTCTCTTTGACTATGGAGCTCACTTGTTAACTTTTTACATTAAAAGTTCCAATTTATTACTTGGTATTTCCTTTACTTTTGATTAAGCAAGTTAGCTGATTTCAGGGTTTTCAATATTGTTTTTTGAAGAAATAACACAGGTTGCCCTGAGTTTCTACAGGTATGCTCCTTACTTTAGAGTGTTACATAGTTGCTATAGAATTAGTTTCACAGTTGGTGTCCATATGAAACATAGTAATGCTAGGGATTTCGCTAGTCTGTAGTTAGGGACACCTCCAGTACTATAGACCCAGGGCTTTAATTCAATATTATTTGCATCACAATATTAACCTTATTAGTAGGATGCTGAGGACAGAACAGCAACTCTTTTAGTATTCTAGCTGCCACGGAGATTCTTTCTTATATTTCAGTCTTTTCAGGTTTCTAAGTTGTGGGGAGGGGTGTAGCACCTTATTAGTAGGATGCTGAGGGCAGAACAGCAACTCTTTTAGTATTCTAGCTGCCGCGGAGATTCTTTCTTATATTTCAGTCTTTTCAGGTTTCTAAGTTGTGGGGAGGGGTGTAGCACCAATAAAAAGATGCAGCTACTGGGTCTGAAGCACCTGGGCATTTCCACTATAGATTCTACCATAGCATGGTGCACTTCTGACATATGCCCTCACTCCCTCCCCCTGAAAAGAGGTGAACTGCTTTAGCCATTTCACTCCACTCTTTCTCCCACCAGATTTAACAGCCTCCTGATCCTGTAATAGAACTTGAGGCTTGTTCGTAGTCAAAATGTTATCCCTCTAAGTTAACAAAGTTGGCTAAATAATGATAAATAAATGCCTGTATCATGCGTTATCTCCCTACTATGTGACTGACCTATACAATACATAATTGCGGTTATCAAGGTTAACTTCCTTCCATGCAGCTCTTTTAATAACAAAGTAAATACTGGTAAGAGGGCCTGTCCCCATCTCAGTCAACCTTGGAATAATAAGGTAAATGTTTTCATCAGGAATCATTCCACTCACTTTCCCAACATGCACAAAAAAACTGGTAACCCACTACACTTTGTAATAGTTAGCAAGCATCCTAGGTGAGAGGCAGGTATGACCTTGTCCAAGGAACATGTGCTGGCAGCATGAGAGACAGATAACTGGAGTAATGCTAATATTGGTCAGCTTATATGATGAGACAGCAACACTTTTTTTCTAGTATTAGCAGAAAATGCTGCAGTCAAAAAGAAGAAAAACAGGAATTGCTGTATTTTCCTCTGAGCTTAAGGAGTAGCTGCATCTCTGCTTTGTTATATGTCATCATTGTGAGTACAAACATAGGAAAGATTATAGCATCCTCTCTTGAAGGAGCCTGGCAAAGCAAGCCATGGACATAAAAGCAGCTATAAATAGATGGCTGTCTAAATGAAAGCAGGCATACTGATAGTAAAAGTACACATGATGTGTCATCTGGTGATGCTTGATGAAATTGCAGTTTGTTTCAAATTTCAGGATTTAAGGAGAATTGTGGTTTTAGTAATCAAACTAAGCACAAGTGTACTGTGATACAAGGTTTTGTAGTAGATATAAGATTCTGTAACAGCACCCTAGTTATGGCACATGTACCATGCTTCAGTACATTTTGTGATTTTTGATTGCTGAGATGGTGCGACTAGCAGCTGACCAAGATGGCTGCATCGCTTAATATCTCTATACAGCAGGTGCTGCTAAAAGCAAATCTTTGCTAGCCCAGCATGCTTGTCAAACTCAAGAGTCTGGATAACTGCGACGAGTGATATCTGACATCTACTGGTTCCCTCACATAGCACACATGAGGCAAAACAGCATGGAATATGTTTTAGAATTTGGATCAGCATAAACTGAGAAACAGCACCACCAATATGAGGAAGTGCAACATTTAATCAAGTCTCTTCAGAGTAAAAGTGATCAGCAGTAAGATGGATGAATAGCCTCAAGCTAGTGATATCCAGCTTTGAAGAGAAGAATGAAGGCCTCTCACTTAAAATATGTAACTCTGAAAACAGCAGATGATGGAACAGTGTAAGATTCTTGAGTTACATAGAAGGGACCAAACCTATTAATTTATTTGACATTTGTCTAAAGCTTTTCATTCTTCACTTAGTTAAAACTGAGAAAGCTCATTCAACTGGGAGGGGGGGCATCTCTGAGGACACTCCCAGGTAGTTTGTAGTCTGTAATAATAAGGGTGCTGCTCTGAAACATGACAGACCTTCTTCAAAGCCTTTAGTGGTGGAAAAAGCTAAAATAATTTTGGTTTAGGACTACTCATTATAGATGTAGCAATGCAAAAAGGACAATCATTCGGGTATGGAGCAGCTGCAAAATATCCACCCAAAGCAAGGTGCTTTACTATGTAATGATTTTAGCATTGTCGAAAGCTAATGACCTTCTTAAAGGATACTATGTGTGTGAAGGAGTTCATGATTAGTTTAACAGTTTGCTTCAGTCCTTACTCTAGATCTAGTCAAAATCTGTTGAAAATTTCCAGGCCATCCTGAAAACAATGACCCAAGGCCTTTGAAAAATGAGAGTTTCAAAGAATGTCTGAACGTCAACTGACACCATTTTTAATTTATTCTTTTTATTTTGCCGGGTAACTCTTATGTGAAATGTGTGTTTATATCATGAAGAATTCCAGACACTTTAGTTCAGTAATTGCAATGTTTTGCATGCTTGCCAATGGGTATTACTTCAAAACTGGTAATGATTTACTAAAGTTATACTAAGAATTCGCAGTGAAGCTCAAGGGAAATGTAATCACAATGCTTATGCCTTTCTATGTTGTTATGTAAGAAATAGGTTCATAGATTAGTACTAGGCTATATGCCCTTGTGAGCCATTTTAAGCCTAGCCAATTATTCCCTGTGAGATTCAAACCCTGTACCTTGTGTTTGTAAGGCAAACACCTTAACCATTAGGCCATTCTCCTAACCCCTAAGGATTTAGCTATTTTTCTGATAATGGAGTCCCTTTAAATCCCCATTGCTTGATAAATACAATGAATGATTCCCCCTGCTTTGACTACCACAGATCTGACATAGCACATGATGTACTAAAACATCTGAATGCTGGTACAATTCATGAAGAGTATTTCATATGTGTGATTACATAAGTGATCTACATGAATTCTCATGATTTTTCATGTGTTTGAAACTCAGGGTAGAAGGTTCAAAAAGGTAATACATATTAAACATTTTTTGTTATTTTAAAAGCATTGCAAATTATATTAATTGGCTGAAAAAAAATAAGGCTATTAGTGACTGGATATATTTTAAATTAAAAAAAAACAGCACTACATGCACTTACACATTTTAAAGGACAAAAATGTACAGATAATATGCATTTCCAGTTCTGTGAAAAAAGAATTCATGTTTTTTGAATGTTATACTGAACATTTGTTTATTTTTAATGTGCTGCAATAAAAGGCTAGTATATGGCATTGTGTGTGCATCAAAGGGCAGAGGGGTTAACAGAATGGACATTATTTTTGCAGTTGTTTCTTGCAAACCCACTGAAACTGGTAATGAGCGTATCCAGTACCGATGTTTATATAACATTCATAGGGTATATCCATGTGTGCTACATTTCTTGAATCGGTGAAAAAAGAGATTTATTTGTGAGATGCATTGATTTTGTAAGACATTCAAACTAGGTTTTATAGCACACATATATTATTAGCAACTGTATGTAATGGGATCATGCACACTGAGCAGGTACATTTTGAGTACCATAATAACAAATAAGATTATTCAACTAGTAATCCTGAATTGGAAAAGAAAACTACATACACACAATTTCAGATTATTCTCAGCAAACTTCACAGGCTGGCAATGTTTCTTTTTCAAATGATCTATTATGAGCTCATATGAAAGGAGCTATTTTTCATACCTATTGACCAAGGTTAGCATCAGAACAAGTAAACCATGACACACCGTCAAACTGCTAGGACATCAAATAATAATAAGTTCTTTATTTATTCATAGTATAAACAGACAAAATGTAACTATACTAATGAGAAGATTTCTTGGCTTAACTCTTTGCTAACTAGCAATTTCTAATATGACACATATGGAATTGGATATCATGTACTACAGGGTACGGTTCAAACACTAATATCTTAATTTTTGGTTAATCGTCAGGAAAATATAATCTATAGTTTAATATGTTAACAGGGAAGTTCATAATGCACATATCAACTTGAGTTTAACACTACATTATTTGTGATTTAGCAACTGAATGGACACTTTCATTTTTGCAAATAGTGGTAACCAGTATCCATTAGCAACTCATATTACATTTTCAACTAAGTTAAGATATTGCTATTTATAAATAGGACACTACAATTACAACCAGATTACCTTAAACATGAGTATATATGTGAAATATCATAAGAAATATACAAGGGAATACAGTAGACTGTACTTTTAGGACACATTTGAAAAAGTTTGCAAATCTTCTTGCGGAGAAATTGATGAGGCTTAGATGCTAGTTAATGGAAAATTAAATCAGCATCATCTGACTGCTAATGTGTCATGATGGAAATAAGTATATTGCCAAGGAAACTGACATGAATCCCACTCTACAGATACATTTGGAGCATGTATTGGGCCTAGTTAATTCTAAATGTACTGAGTTTGCCATGAAGTTAGTTTTTTTAAGAGTACATACATTGTTATGACATATAGTACCTCAAATGTTTTTAAGCTACAAACAAGTATTTGCATGTATCTATCTATCTATCTATCTATCTATCTATCTATCTTTCTCTGTCTATAAATATATATATTTCTAGCTTCTGCTATGTTTTTTACATGTCAGAGTTATGATTTTAATGCTTACTATGTGCAAAGTATAAGTTTGGGAGTAACTATTATTGGATTTTACACTTGGTAAAGAAGATATTGATAAGGGTATGTGTAAAATATGACATATGTGTTTTTGAAACAGGACAACTAAACTTGGTTGTATCAAAAAGGATATTTTTCAGCAGTTTTCTTGTTAATATTACAAAATACAGTTTTACAAATTACTTCAGGATTTAACATGAATATTCATTTTCAAGGATGGAGAGGAAGGTTCTCACACATAATTAGCATTTGTATAACCTGGTACCATAAATAAAAATATTTATACCTATCTGTCCCATCCTTTGACTGTTCTGTATTACTCTGAGATGTGTAAGTGACAGTAATTAATAAAACAGTGAATGACTTTAATGTCTTTATTGGATATTTTGATTTTGATTTTTAGTTACTGTTTTAACGTTTCTGTGCATATTTCTTCCTCTTATTCCCTCATTCTTTGGATTGTTTTTTATGGCTTAGCAATGAACAATTGCAACTTCGTATGAGTATATTACAAGATTTGATGTCTGACACCTGACATTTGAAATGTTTGAAATTACATTTTCATACACGATATGTCTTTGAGACCAATGTATTTTTTCACTTCCCTTGTGTCTTACTATAAACACAGAAATAAAAATACTGGGTTAAATTACAGCTAATTCTTACTTAAATATGTAAATCTGTTTTAACAAGTTGCATATTTAAGTGTAAAACATTTAGATGTCAGAAACAAGTTGTTAATTTATGTAACCTTGTAATGCGCATTTGTCTCTTTATATAAATTTTTTATATATTTGTCTACTCTGAAAAGTAGAAGACTTGCTGAGACAGACTTACAGAATACTACACATTTTTGAATATGTAACTGAATGGATTGTACAAGAACACGTTCTTCTGATACAACATGGACCATTGAAATGCAGCCTAAAGCTGATACATGTGGATGTTACACGGATGAGGCATTTATGTTAAAAAGTAGAAGTAAAAAAGATGTGACACAGAACAATCCTATCTGTCTAATGACAGAGAAAGCACATGACAAGAGCCTATGGGCACTCCTTTACTGAAATGTGTCTGATAAGGACTAGCCATCTCATTTCTGCATAGTTTAGCTTAGATCATAGTAGGCTGTGATTAATTTGTAGCTTATAGGCATTATCTCTTGCTTCTAGTTAAAAGATTTATTCAACATGTCTCTTATAACAGATACAGTAGTAATCAGTAGAAACCCAACTGCTTCTTTCTTTCAGGAAACAATGCTGTATTTCTTGAACAATATCTACTTTTGAAACAGTAAGACTTTTTTCTATTCAATTTTCTTCAGATTTATATCAGTCTCTTAATAATAAAACATAGTATCAAATGAGTAGCAAATTGTAAGCATCAACATATTTACCTGATGTTTGTCATCTTATATGTTCTCCATCTTATCGTGGTAGATTTTTCTTAGGAACTTTCCTGTAATCAGTCTGCAAACAAACTGAAGCATTATTATTCTCTTAAAAATATAATCATTCTCAAAGCACTCCCTCTGCTTGACACTCATTTGAAGTTATATCTGGTGATAGCAAGCCAGTCCAGACTTTACTAACAAATCTAGGCACAACAAATCTATTGATACCTGTCAGCAGCCATACTCCAAGCTGACAAACTACTTCCAGCCTCATAAACTTTGTTTTTGCTAAGTAATGTTCACATTTTCAGAATTAAACAAAAAAAACAGCAATGACAACAACTTGAATAGCTAGAATACAGCATAAAATTAGATTATTCGAGAAGTGTTAGCTGTTTTATTCAAGTAACTCAAAGGAACTTCATCAATCAAAATAGATTAACTAAACAGTTCTATTCAGTCAGATGACGTAAATTGTCCCGGTCCCCTTTAATAAACATATCACACCGAATGTTCACGCCAAAGTGTGATTGCATCCCCAGCTACACTTGTCTAAACCTCTTAAGCCCCTCTCTACCCTTATCTCATTTCCTCCCAATCCTCTCTGCCTCCACTTAATCCTTTCACTTCCCCAACTCACCTAACATCCACTAATATCTATCTAACCCCCTCATGAAGATGTCCTGGGATAATTTGGTTCGTTGCCAAACTTCATATATCCAAACAAAATGTGTACAGGGGATTCGATAAAACTGCATAAACAGCATTAAAAGTTTAATGTAGGAAATATATGAAGTAGATTTTAATAATAGTATTTTTCATCCAAAATATTTTTAGTGTTTCTAGGACTGATTTAAATCTTTTCTAAAAAAAAAGATAAATGTATTCAATGAGTGACAGGACCTTGTATGTCTAGCTAATGCAGTTTTTGTTGTGACTAATTGCAGTGATGTGCTCATAATTTCTAGCTAGTAATTCTGCAGTGATAGTCTCAGCATAAAAGCAGTTACAATTGATACAGTGGGCAAAATTAACAACATAAGTAGTTGTGCCTTTATAATATCTCACTTGTGTAATATCAGCCAGGACCACAAAATCTTTTACCATTAGTACTTTCATGTAAAGGGTTATTGGCAATATAATGATATTGCTGACAAAAACAGCAAACAAACAAATGTACTAAAGCAATTTTGGAAGGAACAACAGGATAGTACCCCAGAATCGGGTGCATGTTGTGCTAACAGACAGTAAGCTTATAGGATCAATATTATGACTTCTTAACAGCCAGCTTCCTGTAATACAGGGTACAACACTTTATTGTCTTGTCATCCATTTGGCTGCCATATAATTATATGCAAGTTACCTGACCAAATAGTGCTTTTAGGTTGCCCCTGATAAAGGACTCTTCTGCTCAGTGGAATTAAGCAGTTTAAAATAAATAAACGATTAAAAAATAAAATATTTTTCAGATTTCAGATTTTTTTAATAAAGGCGTCTGTCTCATCAATTATATTTTTAGTATCATCATAAGTGGTCCAAATGTTCTAGTTCTTCTTAATAAATATTTACCTGCCCCTGAATCGACTCTACAGCTTTAAATCATTGATATCAGTCTGTTATTGTACCCACTATCTATAACATTAGTGTCAGTGTTAGTGGTCTCATCACACTTTTCTGATGGTTTATACTTCTGTGCATAATCAACTACAATTTACTGTATACTATTTAAAATTATATCGTTGATGTACTACCTTTCTATGTGTTTTAACTTTAGTAATTCAACATGTTGAATAAAGTGCATATCCTCTGCAGTTAACTGGGGGTGGGGTGCTAATCAGTTGTCCTTTTATATTATTGTCTTATATTTTTGATGCTAATCAGTTGTTCTTTTATACTATTGTCTTATATTTTTGATGCATACTGCTGTAAAGTAACACTTTTTATTTCCATGAATAAAAGACCTCCAACAGATTAAATTTCAGCCCTGTAAGTATTTAGATTATGGAGATGCTGTTAATATCAGTTAGTGGGGTCAGCAAAAGAAACTGTGTACTAATATTCAAGTAAGTGATAAGCTTATCCAGTTGTAATTATGCCATATATAAATATAATTATACAATGATAATATAGAATAACATTATTCCAAAATAAGCTATTATAGATAGCTATAACTTCTTTCCCAATAGGCCTAATATGAAATAATGTTATTAGCAAAGGCTTTAAAGACTCCTTGGCTACTCCATTTTTCTGCTGATAAATCTTATTAAAAAAAGATGTGTTCCAAAATTAGCTCCAAAAATCAACCCATCAAACTATCACTATTGTTGTTTAAAATAAAGCATTTTAATACTTCATAGTACTGCTCCTTGCAATACCTTGCTGTTGCAGAATTGCCATATATAACGTATAGTGAGGCAATGTCCAGTGTAGCAACTGTGTCATCTTCTAGCAGAAGAGCATTTTTGAAAATCTATAGAATTATGTATGTACAAAGGAAACTGTTTTCCACAACTCTACCCTTTTTGCCCTCTCTTTCAATGGGGCATAAACCTCAATCTGTGTCCCTCTTGGACAGGGGTAACAGGTGCTGATTTTCATTTCTGCTTGAACCAGACACCCTTGGGAACGGAGGTTGAACTTGGTTAGGCTTGAAAGGACCCTGGGACCGTTAGCCTAGTAACCTCCTCTGATCCTATGATCAGCAGTATCAAGCAGTTCCCCTTTCCCTAGACACACTGCTACTACAACTGTTCTACTTTCTTCCTCCCTTCCTTATTTTTACCCTTAACTTGTGATATCACAATTTATCTTCAACATCTCTCTCATCATCAATAGCAATTTCTATATAGCTTGTGCTGGTGGAACATAGGGATTTGTTTAGTTAGTTAGTTAGTTAGTTAGTTAGTTAGTTAGTTAGTTAGTTAGTTTGATGATCAGACATGTGGGTTGGCACAGGACCCTTTTCAGCCTCAACCTGAGCTATATGGCAAAAACAATGATAGTAGCTAAGATAACAAATACAGGTAGTACATAAGCAGCATTTTAAAGACAATATTCTACAACTTATAGTAACAAAATAACTTGAAGAATAATAATCAAAAATAACCTGGGATATTGTATATACAAATTTATACACATTAAATGGTACAGTCAATTAAACAGTGAGAACTCCTAGTAGAAAGAGAGAAATGAGGTTTAATTGGTTTGTTGACCTTATTGTTTCTAAGAGTATAGGAAGAATTATGTAATTTATTTGCAAGTAGCAGACAACATTTATCTTTAAGTAGATTAAAAGTATTTATCAGGAAGCTTGTTCTGGTAGTGATAGGCAACCATTTGACCTTTTGGCTTGAAGTACAATGATGTATCTCTGTTGATGATACCAGGATAAAGCCTTGACTGCAATCCAAGTTATCTAAGTTTAAAAAGGGCTCAGGAATTTGACACTATACACAGGATTGACAGGAGTGCCCATCCTGGTGGTGGTGGTGGTGGAGGGTGCACATGTAGAGGACACATCTGCATAGCTGGTTTCTCTGCTAAAGATTTGGACAATACTTACACAGTCATGCTTATATGCGGGTGGGGTGTCCTACTAATATAACCTCCTTGTGGAAGTACGTGGTGGTACTGCTTTAATTTTCACTACAGAATACATTTGCAAGCTGTTATTTGTTACAATAAGGGGGTAAGAAGTAGGGAAAACACTCCTTAGTAGCAGTATGACACTGCATCAGGTGCCTCAGTCTCCTCACCAACCTAGAACATGGATCAGATTTAATATGGGGGGAGAGATTACACAGGTTTAGTGGACCCTGATGCATAAGCAGAGGTCCAGTGAGTAGCTGATAGTTAGCTGCAGGGGGGCCAGTAATAATTAAAAGTAATAAATTCCATTACTGCATTCACTCAATAATGACTTCCAGTATGCAGTCATCTGCGAACTTTGTTAGCCAGAGTCCCTTAGTGTTGGCCTGTACTTCAGAGAATTATATGTCAAACAAGAGCAGTCCCAGGACTGAACCCTGAGGTACTCCACTTCTCACTTTTCTGGAGCTGGATTTAGAGTCGGCTACTTTTCCAGTCTGGGTTCTGTCAGTAAGCCAGTTGGCAACCCATCGAGTGATGTAGGGATTTATGCTCAGCTTAGTAAGTTTATCTATTATTCCAGAGTGGGGGATGGTGTCAAAGGCCTTGGCAAGGTCTCAACAGGCTGTGTGGACCGCCTTACCCTCGTCCACAGCTCTGGAGACTGATTCGAAGAAGTCAATCAGGTTCAGGAGACAAGATCGGCCCTTCACGAACCCAAACTGGGTGGGATCCAATGTTTGAAGGTTGCCAATGTCTTTGTTTATGAGTTCCATAATAATGCATTTCAAGCCCTTGCAGATCAAGTATGTTAGACTGATGGGACAGTAGTTCCCAGGATCCAAGGTGGATCACCCCTTGTGGAGTGGGATAACTGTAGCTGTGTGCCACTCAGTGGGCATGAAGCCTAAGGTGAGGCTATGATTAAACATGATACTTAGGCGAGGTGCCAGTTCATTTTGTAGTTCATGTAGTACACAGCCCGAGATGTCATCTGGTCCCATGGATGCTGTATTCTTAGCTTTGGAGAGTGCAATTTCTACCAGTGTGGGTGTGATTACCAGAATTTGGTAATCTTTTGGTATTGAGATGGGCCCTTTAGAGGGTGAGGGGGGGTGAAGTTGACACTAAATTGATCTGCCAGGATATTGCCAATATCCTTGGGATTAGTATATTTAATGCCATTCTGTTGTAGATCAGATCAAATCTGACCATTGCCATTTGGATCCTTGACATAACTATAGAATGCCTTGTGGTTGTCTTTGGAATCTTTGCAATTTTATTTTCGTAACTAGCTTTGGAGAATTTTATGAGGGATCTCAGCTTCTTACTGAGGCTGGTAAGGGAGATTTTTTACATCCTGGGATTTTCCTCTTTTCTGCAACAGTTTTTTTCCTTCTGTTGTATAGTTTGTTTATGGCAGGGGACTACCAGATTGGCTTCTTTTTTTTGGAGGAGAGCATCTTGGTTCTATTTGGGATGGCATGTTTCATGCACAAGTGGATGTGCTCATCCAGAGCCTTAGTGTAGGATTCAGCAGTCGAAATTTCAGATCCCATCTGCATGGGTACCATGAAGTTTGTCACTTCTGACTTGAGTAGCATGAAGTTTGCTTTGGAGAAGTTTTTTATGGAGGTTTCCTTACTGGGGCATGGGGGTGGGATGTGGATGTCAAGGGTGATTTGCTTATGGTCAGACCTGACCAATGAGGGGCTGACCACTGGTGTGGAGCATCTATCTCCCATGTTGGTAATGACCAGGTTTAGGATATTGGAGCCCCTGGTGGGACAATGGATTAGTTGATCCAGGGCATTGGAATTTATGAATTCCAAGAACCGTTGGGAAAAGGTGTTCGTACCTGAATAGTTTTCCCAGTTATTGGCAGGGTAGTTGAAATCAACCAGTATTAGGGTGTTTGGTTGTATCTTAATATTTTCCAGTATGTTTAGAAAGGTGGAGTGAGAATCTTTGGGCATGGTGGGGGATCTTTAGCAAGCTACAATTTGGATTGCAGTCTTACCTAGTGTTATTTGCACCTGGAGAATTTCAGATGCATTGTGTTGGGCAACTAGCCTGGAGGTGTTAATATCTGGGTCTATATTAGATCAAAGAACACTTAGGTAAGCGAACGGTGATTAATTGACCTCATATAATCGAAAGCTTAGAAAACCGAACTGTCAGAACAGCGATTTTTTTCTAAGGGAAAAAATCGCTGTTCCAACAATAAAAAAAAAAAAAAAAGAAAGCACATTAAAACATGAGATTAAGTGAGGGGCTGTGCCCCCCACACCCCCCTACTTACATATACCAACTGCGAGACCACACTACAGTGCCGAAAACGGCAAAGTACTGAAGTGGCCAACCAAATTCTTTCCCAGGGAAAGAATTCACTTACATGCCGCTTCGATATTTTGCAGTTTCGTTTTTGTCAGTTTGACCAAGATGCATTCGAAAACATGCATCTTTGGTCTACTGATAGGAACCCAATATCCTTGGTGAATATGGACACTCCTCCACCTTTAGTATTTCGGTCTAGGTTAGGTGGCCGATGGTGTGGTATGAATTATAGCCTGGTAATGCAGGGGTGCTCTCTAGAGCCTTGAACCAGGTCTCTGTCACTGCACAGATGTCAATGTTCTACATTTTAAGGAGTGCCTAGAGTGAATGCATTTTGAGGTTCAGACTTCCAGCACTGAGTAGTATTACCTTCAGATTATACATGCTTGTATCTGTTACGGTGGTGGTTTTGTCCTTTGAATCTTACCTAAAAAAGGCACTATAGGGGTGGCAAGAGCTTTAGCCAGTAACCTGAATCCCAGGGGTGACAGGTGCAGACCATCTCTGGCAAAGTATCGCGGTCTGTCGATCATGTAGTCCCAGGCAGACAGATACTGGATCCCCTTTGAATGACACCAGAAGCTTAGCCAATTGTTGAAGTCAATCATTTTGTCCTTGCTTTGTGGTATAATTCTTGGCAAAGGCAGGATGCTACTCAGGGCTAGGGTCATACCTGCCTGCGCCACATGATCCGAGAGGTCTTCCATGTCTCTTTTCATGTAGTCCAGGGAGGTACGTCTCAAGTCATTCACTCCAACATGGACAATGACAGAATCGTATTTGTACTTGTACTTGTTGTGGAGTGACTTGAGTGCATGCTATTTTCTTTTTTTACTTTTACAATTGTTACAGACATTTTGATTTAATTTAAAATGTGCATTTCAGAATTGTATAGAACAAACACTAACAGATACTTATTTTATAAACAAAATCTTCTTATGTTGAAAGCAGATTTATCATGAGAAACAGAAAATGCATTTGGCAACCCATTAAACTACAAGAGGTGTGCTGGGATTCATACTCATACAGTGAAGTACTAATAAGTGCTACACAAAGGGTGCAGGAATTTAAATGACAAATGTATAATGCATTTACAGGACAGCCAGAAGAGCCCCTTTTTAGGAGCAGCCCAGGAGTAGTGTCTAGTAATGTAATTTGTTGAAACTAAAACCAACAAATTTAATAAGAGAATAGTAACTAGCGCTTTCATTCACGCTCAAACTTTATCAGACTATCCCCATTACATCACTCAAACCAATAGTTTTGTGGCTGATAATGACTTAGATTGGAAGGAATAATGCTGCCAGGTTAGGTTAAATGCCTGCAGGTTTTCAGGTTTAAATGACAAAGAAAACTGTAAGATCATGCCTAATGGGAAAGGGTTAAAACATTAATTGAATTAACTGATGTTAATTACTGATTTTATATTTAAATGTTTGAGTAATGTAATGGGAATTGTCTGAAGACATTCCAGTGTGAATGAAAGTGCTTACTACTATCTTATTACATTTGTTGTTTTTAGTTTTGACTAGTTTTTATTTATTTAAATTTTGGCTTTGCCAGTTTGTGAGTTC
The DNA here is from genome assembly GCF_019279795.1 of Protopterus annectens. NCBI lineage: Eukaryota > Metazoa > Chordata > Ceratodontiformes > Protopteridae > Protopterus > Protopterus annectens. The sequence continues at coordinate 334,705,035 of NC_056728.1, read as the reverse complement.
GTTGTTTCCTTTTTTGTGTAGAGAAGTAACTTAGCAGAGTCACACAGAAAACAAATGAAGCCTCAGGAAATCAAACCTTGCATTACATGAAGCAGATTTTTAATAGCTCATGGACTTATTCACCTGCACGAAGTGCTACACAAACTGCTGCAGCTCTAACACATTGCATTTCACACTTATGTTTCTGCAAGAAACAATCTAAATTAAAAGGTATCCATACTTAAAATAGTAACAATAAACTCATAGACATCATGCAGTCCAATTTATTTGCAGCTAAATAATAAACTACCCGTCAACATTCAACAGAACATGGGAAAATGAGGATCACATCCAGATAACATGGCTCATATGATAGCACTTCTGATTATTGCAGTTTCCTTCCTTTACACCATAACTTTTTTATTTCATAGGCAGTTAGTAGGTTTGTAGTCTACAGGAGGATTCTAAACCAAATTCTTAGTTGCCACAAAACATTGTCTAGTTAACTTGCTTAAGGACAGGGCATAAAAATGAGACAAACTCAAAGATGTTCTGTAAAACTGGAGAAATATAATTGCAGACTGCTCTTAACAAGTTAAAAGAATAACAGCTTTTGTATTTTGCTAATCACAAAGACCATGAAATTCTAATGACTGGTAGTAAAACTCACTTAATGGTTGTCTATCAGTTGGTGTAGTGGATTAAGTCTCTTGTCACCTGTATCTAAGGTGCGGGGTTTAAGTCTGTGTGGTCTGAACAAGTCACTTAAACTAGACTGTGAATCCTAAGTGGGGCATTTTACTTTCACACACACACACACACACACACACACACACACATATATCCTGTTCACTTGTTAAGTGCCCCTATGTGAAAGGAAACCTAAAAACCCACACAGTAGATACTGCAGTGCTTGCTTGTCTCCCACTCAGCTACTTGATTAAAAATAATTACTTGTTTATTCAGCAGTTTGCAAAAAGCAAGCCTCCATCTCAGGATTGCTGATAAAAACAAATTCAATTTCCATTTGCAATGAGAGCTCCATCTGAGGATTGCTGCTGAAAACAAGCATAAAAAAAAAAAAACACAAGGAAAGAATTTTCAAACTCTGTATTGCTGCTGTGTGAGTTAAATCACATGGCAGATTTCTGGAGGCTTCTTATACTCTCAGCATGTCTGCTCCATTTTCATTGGCTCAAAGCATTCACTTATGAAAGAGAGATATTGGAGCTGGAATGCTGAGCTAGAAAAAAGAAGTTATGTCAGTTGTTCATCTCACCTTCATTCTCACTGATGGGTTAGCGTCCCAAACATCATCTTTCTTGGGTGGCTCACGGAAGTAAATTACTCAGAACAGTGGAACCAAATGTGTCCCTGTCCCTGGAGGCCCTAATTTGTAATGAGTGATAAAGGTATGAGGTGTAGACCATGTGGCTGCTGCACAAATGGAATTTATGGGTAGCTTGGTCAGAAAGGCTAAAGATGTGGAAACAGCCCTAGTAGAGTGGGCCTTTACTTTTTGATTTAGTGGCATGTGCACAGAGCTATATGAAAAGGAAATGCAATCTGATAACCATTTTGACAACATGGTTTTTACCACAGGAGTACCCTTCTTTGAATCTGAAAAGGAAACAAAGAGCTGTTCTGATTTCCTAATGTCCTTAGTCCTGTCTGAATAGAATCTAAGTTGCCTATGGACATACAGTTTGTGCAGCATATGTTCCATCTCATTAGTATATTCTGGGAAAAAAACAGGTAATTTTATAGCCTGGTTGATGTTTGTCTCTGAACAAACCTTAGGTGAAAATGACGTATTAGTCCTCAGCAATACTCTGTCATTGTGAAAAATCAAGTATGGGGGTTTAATAGACAATGCATGTAATTCCGAAACCCTTCAGTCAGAAGTAATAGCTACTAGGAAAATGGTCTTCCATGATAAGTATTTTTGGTCGCAAGATGAGGCTGGTTTAAAGGGTTCTAGAAAGAACAACATTTAGGTCACATGGTGCAGCTGGGGATCTAATACATGGTCTTAAATGGATAGTACCTTTGAGAAAGGCTTTAGACAGTCCATGGGACATGATAGGAGCCCCTTGATCGCCAATATGAAAATTAGAAATTGCTGCCAATTGAACTCCAGTGGTTGCTGCAGCTGCCCCTTCATTGAAAAGCTTGGTCAGAAATTCTAGAATGGAAGCAATTGATGCCAAATACGGGTCATCTTTGTTTTGGGATGCCCATATGGAAAATCTTCTCCATTTACTAAGGTATAACTTCCTGGTAGATGATTTATGAGAAGATGTTAGGATGTTCAGAGCTGCAGGTGAAAGATTCTAGAACCTGGCTTTTCTTGGAATTGGAACAGCCAAGCTGTCAATCTGAGGGTATGAAGTGCAGGACGAAGAACCCCTGATGAAAGAATCAGAAGATCTGGAACTGGGTCCAGGATACAAGGTTCTTCCAGTAGATGAGACTGCAGGAAGAGGAACCAAATCTGATGAGGTCAGTAAGAGGCTATTAGAATAATGGCCCTTCCCAGAGTTTTGGCTTTCTGCAAATATTTGGATATCAGGGGAAATGGGGGAAAGGCATAAAGGAGACCCGGGGGCCAATTGTGTATGAGTCTGTCCCTGATTAGGGCAAAGTAGTTGCTGCATTTGGTGTTGGTGGGAGTTGCAAAGAGATTGGAGCAAGGCTGACCCCATCTGGAGAATATCCTTTCCACTACTTCTTGTTTCAGGGACCACTCGTGAGGTAATAAAATTGCTCTGCTCAATTTGTCTGCTATCACATTGGATCTCCCTGGGATATGCATTGCTATCAGGAAGCGCTGGGTGGATGTTGCCCACTGCCATACTCTCAGGGCCTCTCAACATAGGGGTAAGATCTGGTTCCTCCTTGTTTGCTTATGTACCAGACCACCAACATGTTGTCTGTCTGAATTGTAATAGTCCCTAGAGGAAGAAAGTGTTGAAGGGACTGCAACGCTATAAGTACTGCTCTCATCTCTAGGACATTGATATACAGATGATCCTCATGCTTCTCCCATGTGCCTTGGGCTGTCCTTCCCTGAAAATGCCCCCCTCCCTATCAGGGAGGTGTCCGTGGTCACAGTGGCAATAGGAGTGATTAGAACAAAGGGGCCTTCTAGTGTTACTTGAGGAGAAGTCAGCCACCAGTGAAGATCCTTCTTGCATGCATTCATTATTATAACTGGGTGTGACATTGGAAGTTCTTGAAAGGACCATTGTTTGAAGAGGAGCCATTGCAGTATATGCATATGCATTCAACCAAAAGGAATTACAATGATCGCTGCCACCATTGTCCCTAATATTTTGAGCATTATTGAAGCCGGTGCTTTTTGCTTTGAGATGAGGTTCAGTACTTGTTGTTGAAGGGCCCAAACTCATTGTTTTGGAAGCTTTATTGTCACAGAGATGGTGTTGAGATTTGATCCTATAAAAATGGTATGTTTGGATGACGATAAGGCAGATTTGTTTGAGTTTATGGTAATGCCCAATTGACTGCAAAGACTTAAGGTTGTATCTCTTACTTGTATGAGTTGATGCTCGGTGGTGGCAGTGAGGAGTCAGTCATCTAGTTATGGAAACACCTGGAATCCTAAGCATCTCAGGTGAGCCGTGATTACTGCAATGCATTTGATGAACACTCTGGGGGCTGTAGTGAGACCAAAGGGCAGAGTTCAAAACTGATAATGACTGCCTGCCAGCCAAAAGCACAGATGATCCCTGGATGGTCTGGCCATTTTTATGTGGTAGTATACATCCTGGAGATCTATTGAGCACATCCAATTGTCTTTCCCTAGTAAGGGAAGTTTAAACTATAGCGTGACCATCCAGAACTTCGTTTCAGCGAAAGATTTGTTCAATCTTCTGAGATCCAAGATGGGTCTCCAGTCCCCTGTTTTCTTTGGAACTAAAAAGAACCGTGAGTATGTTCTGGATCCTCTCTGGTCTGCTAGGACTGGTTGGATGACTCTTTTTTTCTAGCAACCTTGTAATTTCTATGGTTGCTTGTTCCCTGTGACCGGGAGGTACGTCAGGGATTTTTTTCACAAGGGGTGGAGTGGCGGCAAATTGGAATTGAATATCCTCTGGATATGACACTTTGTACCCAACAGTCTTTTGTTATTTTTAGCCAGGCGTCTGGGTACAAAGATAATCGTCCCCCGACTGCCTCCAGAGGTGGACAGATGGGCCTCTTTTCAGGAACACTGATAGGGCTTTCCAAAGAACTGATCTCTGTTGCCCTGATTCTGCGGGCCCCCTCTGCCGCATGGACGACATCTTCCATTATTACCCCTCCTCTGCCTCTAGAGGGGGTTTCACCATGTGTGTCAAAGAAAGGTCCTTGGGATTTACAGCACCACATTTTCCCACTTTTCCAACCTTTAGGGTAAGGCCTGGTAGGGGTGGAAAACTGGACTCCTACAGCATAGTCTTTTCATCTTGCTCACACCTGGTAAGCGTTTCCTTAACTTTCGGTCCAAAAAGGGATGAACCATCAAAGGGGGTATTAACAAAGGATAACATGTAGGGCTCCACAAAGGAACATAAATGCATCCAGGAGTGTCTCCTAAGAGCAATTCCTGAACCTGCTGCTCTGCTTATTCCATCAGCTGCGTACGAAATCAGATGCATGGAAGAGTTTATAAGGGAATTTAGGGTAGCAAGCTGGGAGGTTACCTTATCTGAGTCCCCCGCAGCTTTTGCACCCTGAAGATTATCTCCCAACTTCTTAAGGAGAACTCTGTACAGTCTAGTAAAACATGTAAGATAGTTCAGAGACCGAAGAGCAAAGGACGCTGAACTAAACATGTGTTTTCCGTATCTGTACATGATCCTAGAATCCTTATTAGGAGGATAAACAGATGTAGAGGTCTCTGACAACTCCTTCTTGGTGGCTGCTGCCACCACCATAGCATCAATGGGTATTCCTTTGGTAAGGAAGGTCTTGTCATGGGGTGATGTTATGAATTTGTTAGGCCTCTGGGGGCCCGGTTCCATGGTATCTGGGGACTCCCACACCTTTCGAGAAACAAGATATATCAGTTCATTGAAAGGCGGAGTCAACCAAGAGGTGGAGGGCTGAGACCAGAAAGCCTTCAGGAGTACTGACTCATCATCAGTAAGGCTTAAGGGTTTCCAGCTATCCCTTTGTTTCAGTATTTCCAAGATATCACCAAAGGATATATCTTCAGAAGGGGACCATGGGGACCCTTCTGACTCATCTAATTCAGCATCCAATGTGATGGATTCCTGTAGGGATTCTAGATGCTTCCTCTTGCAAAGCCTCTTCCTGGGAACCTCCTCAGTAGGAGCTTCTGGGGAGGTCCCGGAAGAGCAGGGCTCACCCAATGGGGTGACCTGAGGCTCTGAGTCTCTACGCTTTAGAGGGATCAGTGAAGCAGAGGCAGACACAGGCACTTTACGGGAGGTGGTTGCTGGTACCAATGATGTGGATGCCCAAGGGGACAATACTCTCCTCATGGCATCGATGGCCCCCTGGCTTCGATCCAAAGAGACCTCTGGATCCATAGAAACAGGTAGTCTCAATGGCACCGAAGCGGTGGGCTCTGAGCCTGAGGTAGGTGCTGAACTCACCAAAGCCGAGGCCCCAAGAGGCAAAGTCGGACCCAAACGATCGGTACAACTATCCTCTCCAGACTTGACCGGTAACTGTCAGCTCCTAGACTCTAAGGTTGGCACCGAAGAAGTCATAGTAGCCGGAATCAACAAGCCTTGGTGGGGCTACGACGGTTTCACAATCATCAGCTCCAAACACTCCAGCTCTGACACCTCGGGTGGAATCGGAGGAGGAACAGTAATCATGGGCTGGGTTTTAGTCAGTTCCAAAGCCTAGAGGGTCAGCCACAACAAAATTTTGGCTAGTGCCGATGTCTGCAGAAGCCTCTGCACCACCTGATCCACATCCTTATCAGATAATCTTGAGGACCGAGAAGAAGCTATAGAAAAAGCCACTGATTGCAGGATTGGAGATGTTTAAGTAGGAGATACCAGCTCCAACATCGTGGACTGGCTCCTATGAACAAAAACAACCTCCAGTTCCGAAGGCAATGGAGCCAAGGTTTCAGTTTGACTCGGTTTAGAGGTCAATGAACCCTTTTTCGGCTCCGACCCAGAAGATGATTTGGAAGACAAAGTCTTGGAGGATTTTAAGGGCTTATCCAGTTTGTCCTTATCTAAAGATTCCTGGAAAGAGGACTTTAATAATCCCCAAGCTATTAGTTTGCTCCTATATTCATGAAGAATGTGAGAACTAAAGGAGTGACAGATGGCACAATTCTCCTGTAGATGAACCTCACCCAAACAATAAACACACTCTATGTAAACATCTGTTGTAGACATTTTATGTCCACATTTAGGACACTTTTTGAATCCAGATTTAGCTTTCTCTGGCTGAAGCATGGCGGAAACTATCAAATACTAACTGCGATTGTTAAAGAACACACTATATGCCTAACTATAAAGGTAATACACAGTAAATAAATAAATATATATATATATATATATATATATATATATTTATGTGTGTGTATATATATATATATATATATATATATATATATATATATATATACGATAGCCCTAATAAAAAACACAGGGCTCTAACTACTACAATATTATAACAACAATACACACAGTATAAACAACTAACTACTGCCCTAAAAACCTGGGCTTAAGCTGAATACACTCTAAGGTAGGGAGAATACACTATTTAAACAACCCTCTAACTTAAGCGAATTGTAGAACTAAACAACCTAGAAAAAAAATGGCCACTAAGAATTATCAAAACACATACTAAGTATTTGAATCTAAGTAAGTTATTGAAGGAAGAAAAATTATCTAACTACTAAGCTAAGCTACTAGAAACTAACTACTAAGCTAAACTATCAATTTTATTTTTTTTTCAAATATTAAACTTATACTGGCCAGAGCTGTCGAAGAACTCCTAATTCATAGGTTCATAGGTAGGTACTAGGCTATCTGCCCTAGGGCATTTATAAGCCTAGCCAGAATGTGTTGGCTTTTGCCTCCCTTTTAGACTAGATTCCTGAGCCTCTGTCCAGCAGGGCCATAGATGTGATCCCAGGAGCAAATTTACGATTACCCATCCACTCGTCAAGATTTCTCTTGAAGAGGGTCAGCGAGGGGCTCTGCCTAATATGGACTGAGATTCTATTCCAGAGTGCGGGAAGCCTTTGGTATATGAATCTATCCCTCCAGCATGTCCTATTTATTGTTGTGTTAAGGTTTAAATCCCTGGAGCATGTAGCTCTAGTGGATTTGGTTTTCTTGAGGTGGAGCATGTCGAATAATTCCGGGTTGAACATGGCCTTGTATGTCAGGCAGAGATCACCTCTGAGTAGGCAGTAAGCAACTGAGTAGAGCTGGAGTTTCTTTAGTCGAGCTGCATAGGGCAACTGTTTGAGGCCCACAATCCTCTTGGTGAGGTATTTTTGAGGTCTCTCCAGCTGTTGCAGGTGTCTGGTAAGGTACATCCCAAATTTTTAACCACTTTGGCAATGTGATTGTCAAAGGAGAGGTTACTATTTACTTGGGTCCCCAGATCCCTGATTACTTCTTCCGTAATTAGTGGATTTCCTCCTATATGGTAGTTTGTGGGCTCTTTGTTTTTCCCAAAGGGGATGACTATACATTTTTTTGCATTTAGCTTGAGGCCATGGTTCTGATGCCAGGTATCAGTCTCCGTAAGGCCTTTCTGGAGGATGCTTGTGCTAGCCAGAGAGTCGATTATGGCTCCCAGTTTGCAGTCATCTGCAAACTTGGTCAGCCACAGTCCTCCCATGTTTGCCTGTACTTCAGAGAAGTATTTGTAGAGGCAAATGAGATCTGAGGGAAGCACCAGTGCATCATGAGATAGGGAGTAGGCCACGAGCTAGTTGAAGACCTCAAGCTTTTGCATTTTGGCCTAGTCAGAGCCGAGGATCGGGTCAGAACTCATCAGTGGAATAAAAGCAAGATAGAACAACTTCACATTCAGTGTTTTGATCATCAGTTTTGGAGAAAATGGACTTTTTATTAATTTAAAATCGTGCAGGGCCCGAATTTTTTAATTTTAGTGTATGGCTGGGCCATCCCAGCCTGCTGCCTAGGTTGCTTGTGCTGGATCCAGCTCTGCTTATAGATCTTGTTAAGAGCATGAAGGTCATGTCTGTTAATGTACTGCTTGTGCCATATAAGGCTTTATGAATCTTGTCAATTTTTCCTTTTAATTTTTCTCTATGTCTAATCAGTTTCTGTTCAATGACAAAATTATTCCTAAGTAGGTGAGTGCATTTACCATTTGCAATATTTTAATTCTCACATACACTCTAATCTTTTTTTCTATTTGTTCTGATTGTAAACCTTTACCGTTATTATTATTTGGGAGGTGCATTAAATGGGAGATAATCCGTTAACATATAGGTATCTAAATTTTCAGCTGCATTATTTCTCCCCATTTGTGTAGTCATTGTTAACCATTATTTCTCTCTCTTCTTTATATAGTTTTCAACTGTAGATATATATATATATATATATATATATATATATATTATTTGCCTGCTGGTACAAGCTAATACAAAAATCATATCTGCCACTACGGTATATCATCTCAGCACACCAAAAACTGGAATAATATTCAAATAAAAATGTTTGAATATGACTGCAATTTTATGTAAAGCAAGCCATTGCAGTTGATTATTTAATAAACACTATAAATTATTTTAGTGAAGCATAGAAGTAGTTGTACAATTGTAAACATTCACTTTACCATTACAGTACGCTAACCTTCTAGACCCCACACTTGCTTTATGTAGTCATTTCAATTACAAATGGAGACATTCCTTCTTGGTGTTTTATCCCTCATGAACTAGATTCCATAGTTTCTTTTTCCCCTTGAAAGTTGCTGATATTTCACAGAGTTAAACCATTCCCACTTATTCAAATCTTCTGCATCATAATCTAGCCATCATGCCACAGAAGCAGCCTACATCAGCCTCTGCTTCTTTCTCCTTTTCCTCCTCTGTAATGCTTAAACCATCATACCCTTATTATTACAACACTCACAGTATATTTTCACTTGACTTGTCTTTGTTTTGGAGACAAACAAATTATTTCTGTAAACAGTAGCTGCCCTTCAAGACACTGAGTGCAGATCTGGTTTCACTACCTAACATTCTGTGTGTCTCTTTGCTTATTCTCCCACCCCTTCCCCCTCAAGCACCACTTTCAGAAGTGAATTTTTAGTACAGGATATAGTGGCCTAGATTTCAGCTGTGAACTACACTAAGAGCAGAATTCTTTGTAGAAGTATTTCATTTGTTATAGATTGTTTCTGCAACTTCACACTACTCTATAGGGCTGAAGTCCTACTCTGTAGACCCTGGCTATGCTCTAACTCACTACACTCCCTCAACCAACCGATAATGCCACTCTAGCTCACTACACTCCCTTAACCAACTGATAGTTCCTACCCACCCACCACCAATTACTCTATATTTAAAGTATTAACAGCTCCACCCAATGAGCCCAGTCATCCAATGACAAAAGTTAGCTAGCTAAACCATGCCCACTTTAATCAAATATTCCACCTCATAATCTAGCCATAATGGCACTCTGACAACTCTTCCTGCTGTTATCCCTCATTGTGGCAAAACATCTCGCACCCTAATATCACTAACTCTTACTAAAAAGCTCAACCTCTACAGTGACACTGGAATAAACCGTCAATTTCCCATCTCTTCAAATTTACACCAAACCACCTCTGCTGCATTCTTAAAAAAATCAGTTGCTGCAGTTATAACCCATGGATCAATAAAATATCTATAAAACAGAAAATCAAGTACAAATGCCTTACTTATTTTCACCACACAAATGTATCTTAAAATTAAGCGAAGGCATCAACCACAATCCTAGCCCAACTCAAACACCGTTACCATTATTATCCTATATTCTCATTGCATACCCCAGTCACCATCATAAATCCTAGCATATCAGGCAGGAATATGTCTCTTTCTTATCAATCTAAAAAGCATTAATAACAATCTTCCTGAAGTTTATGCTTGGATTAGCCTTTATTCCCCTGATGTACTGGTGATCAGGAAAAATAGCTTAAGAAGAAAACAAAATACAAAGAAATCTCACACACAGGATATAATATACCAAGGCTTAGCAGACAAAATAAAAATGCAGCTGGAGTAGCAATACTCCACAAAATTACTGTGGAACTCTCCTTATACCACTCCACAATTTGACCACCCAGAACTGCTCATCTCACAGTTTAAAATCAACTCCCATAAAAATATAACCATAGCAGGCATATTCATACCTCCAGGAAGTAATATTCCTATTTTGAAGGACATCTTCTGCTGCATCTCCACTAATATACAACCAGAAACAATTAGGAATGGGCTCCAGGAAGACGATCTGGAACTTTCTGTAGAATGAATCGGGGAAATGGAGGACAAAGAATGTACCCACAGTTTAGAAGAAAATGATGTAAGAGAAGAGTTGTTTGATTTAATAGAGATGGACAGTCATATTAAATTCAATGAAAGAAACAGACTACTGAAAGTCAATAAAACCCAAAAAGTTAGAAGTTTGATAAAAGAAATGAACACAATAATTAGGACTGCTCATAGAGATCCATGCGAAATAACAGAAGTAAACAAGATATATTATTGTGCAACTAAATTAGTAACAAATAATGTCTTCCCACAAAAACACAAGGCAGCAAGGGAAAGGAAAGGGAGAAATCAAATGCCATCATGGAAGTATTGAATAGAGAAAACTATAAAGCAATTAAGACAAAAAGTGTCACTGTTAGAGGAGTGAAAGATAGAGGTGATAAAAGCAATGCATAGTATCAGAACAGAGCAGAATCTATCATGCACAATTGCAAATAATAAACTAAAAATATCAGCACAGGCAGAAAAACTTAGATGATATGCAGATAAATATAAAGGAAAAGTACAAGATAAGCAATTTATTAATGTCCCAAAAAGTTTTATAAAGAACTGGGAAGGCAAAAGGTATTGAAACACCACCAAAAAAAGAAGAACTAGATATATTTTAGATAAATATCTATGAAGATGCTGAGTGGATAGATGAAGTAAAAAAAAAAAGAATAAGAAGTTCAAATTGTACAGGATATGAAATGGGGTGAAGTAACAGCCAGAGAAATTGAAACAAAGTTAAGAAAAACTCCTAACTGGAAAACACCAGGCCCAGATGCAGTACCTAACTTCTGGCAAAAAAGTATTAACATCTTTATATGAACATTTAGCCATGATTAAGAACTATTTATATGCACACCCCAAACAGATGTCAACGTGGGTAACAACAGGAAAAACAATGCTCCTCCTTAACAGCAATCCTAAAAACTATTGAGCAGTAACATGCCTATATTGGTTGATATGTACATTGACAGGCCCATTATAAACTCAAATAACCATTCTAATAAAATATAACTCTGTGGCTTTACATATCTAATCAATATCCAAACTACATACCATAAAACTACAACAGGAGAATCCACACTTGACTATATTCTCACATCTCTACCCTAGAAAACAACATAATAAGGCATAATGCCAGATGCACTGAGTGACAGTCTCCCTACTTTTGCAATCTAATACGAAAACATGAACCAGGAACTTTACCACTGATACAGTGACAAATCTCACCAATATCCAGAGAGATCTTCATAACAGCCTTAAAATTATATAATTGGAATATACTTAAAATCTTAATATTTGATGATGATGTGGTATTATTCAAAAAAATTGTAAGTTGTCTAAATGAACATAACTCTATGAGAACTGAAAATGTTAAGGCCAACCCAGCACCATGGCTAACTAGAACAACTAAGCAACCCACTGAAGCTAGGTATAAAGCCATGTAAACATTGCTAAAAAATTAAATGCCAACATCTGAAGAACAGTTTGCTACTTAGGAAATCAAACAAAACATAGGTATTGAAAGAATAAGAAAATATTTTATATAAGATTTCAAGACACATACCTCTTAAATTCCAGTCTTTTCTGGGCCTCAATAAACAAACCTCTAAACCGAGAAAATCTAGACAACCTACTTCAAACAGTTATGATCAACCCAAAAGCATTCCCTCTCAATTTAATCCACACTTTATTAAAACAGTTACCTCCTTATTTAAAAATAACCCTCCAAACTGCAAGTAATAAAAATGTCTCTCTTACTCCCATCCCTTTTTCTATTATCAAAAGGTACATATACAAACTCAAACCTACTACCATGACCCCTAACCAACTGCCTTTGGAATATAACAAACACTTCTGATCCTCTAGTATATCCTGTCTGTATCTTGATAAATCACTCAGTCAAAGAGAAAAATTTCCCATTGCTCTGGAAAAAATCCTTCTTCATACCGCCTCACAAAGGGAGCTCTTTTACAGACCTCACAAACTACTGACCTACAGCAATATTGTCGTCTGTGTCCAATATCATGGAAAGAACTTAACATTCACAACTTATTTATGATGTTATAACAAACAACTTGCTCTCTCTGTTACTGCAAGGTTTAGGCTTAATCACAGTACAACCACTGCTCTGTCCAGATTCACTGACACAATTAATCACAGTAGAAATGCAGACATCCATATCCCTATACTCTTCCTTGATCTGTTTAAAGTTTTTGACACATGCTGCCATCATATCCTCAACATAAACTTGCCTCTTTTGGTTTTGATGCATCTTCACTCCTCAAGTTCTGTAACAATCTAACAGACGAAAAACAGTGAAAATGGCTTAATGATGTCTTCACATTCTTCCCTGCATGGGTAACTGATTTGTTTGCAGTTAAAAGCATTCTGTAGAGTCTCCTTACTCCTTTATCTGTTTAAAATCTTTCACTTTGTGGCTCACTGCTGTAATAAAGATTTATGTAGTGTTTACTGTCTAAAAGAGTGTAGGCTAATAACTTTAGTATTGTTCTCCACCCTCCCTCCCTCCCTGTTGGTGTCTTGCTATACTTAGTGGCTTTGCAGTTACCCGTCCCTACTGTAAATTTGATCTTGGACACTCCTCCCAGTCTAGTGTCATTAGCTCATTCTACCTAATACAGAGAGAACATCTGAGAAGGCCAACCCACTTAGTTTATTTCCTTCTGTTCCTCCTTTCTCCCTTTCTTTAAAATAAATCCCTGAATCTCCTTGTGTTCTGACTGTGCTTCTCAAACATTTTGATAATATAGAGTATATTTTAGTGCATTTATTAAAATTGTATTTGCCTTAATATTACTACAAAGTGCTCTAAGTTGCACTGCATCTGAATTGTTTAAGTGTGTTTTAGCTGCTTTACTTGTATATATAGACTTCTCTGTATATGTAGCCTAACTACTTATTCTACTGTATTACTGCCTCTTAAATTGTTTTTTTCAGTTGTGCACTTGTCTTGCATCATTTAAAAAGTTTTAAATTGCTAATTTTGTAGAGTTTTAATTGCATTTAATGTTTAGGGATACACACTCGTGTGTTAGCCTTTTCTGTGTTTATTTACTGTATTATTGCATTGTTTTAACAAAAAATAAATAAATAAATAAATACTATCTTGTTTGCTCATTGTCTGCCTTTCCTAGCTAGTATAGTCCAGATCCCAGGCTTTGCTTGTCTCAGGACTTTATTTTCTGTGTTCAGAGCTATCCAGACCTTGCTGTGGTAGAGGGAAGTCCTACTGCTAACCAGTGGGAGTGGTGAGCATTGTACTGACTATCTAACGCTAGAGGAGTGGTTTCCAGCTCTGAAAATGTAATTTTATTAGCATTTTTGGCTGATTTCTATCCATTTATACTTTCTGACTTAAAAACGTGTGTGTTTGCACATTTTTCACATCATGCAGCACCACGGGGCTACAGTTAAACTATTACAGGTACCAGAAAGTCTGCTCTACAAATTTTCCCTTAGAATTATCTGGTTTCTCAGTAGTAGCACTAAATTCTGAACCCTCATGACTAGCACTTGCTCTAGAACCTGCTGAAAAGCACTAGGAAGCCTTAAACTGATACAAGCACTCAACTCTCCTTGTCAATAAGGAGAAATTTATTGTAGGCACGAAACAGCCTATAACTGCAAAGTACCTTGCAAAGGTAAGGGAAAACAGCTCTTGTACTTTGCAAAAAGCACCTAAACAGGCATGTCCAAGGGTCAACTTCCAGTGATTTCTCCTGTCCATCTGGTGAATCCGGGCATACTGGGGCAATGCAGCAACTGCCTCATGTACAAAGACAACCCTCTCCTCCTACTACCCAACACTACAACCTGCGAGAGATGCACTTACATAGCCAAACAGGAAGCAAAGCTCTCTCCAGCCAAGATTGTGCTAGATAGTCAAGAGGAGAAGGTTAACACCTGCACTACATCTCAAGTAACAGATAACCCTTCAAAACCCACATCATCAACACCCACACATAGCAACACTAAACACACATATGTGGAGACCTTTAACATTAACCTGTCCAAGCAACAAGGACCTCTGAATCTGAAATGCAAACAAACACCAGTCACAACCAAAGTGACACATAGCTCACAACACCAGTGTGCCACTCAACAAAATCCCCTAAGGCAAGACAATGTACCCAACACTTTTGTCATAGGTGACTCTATAGTCAGGCACACTTATGTCACACTCACCAGGCTGAACAAGGAGAAAATTACAGTCAACAGCCTGTCGGGTGCCAGGATCTGCCACATAACACATGCACTCAAGTCACTCCACAACAAGTACAAATATGACTCTGTCAATGTCCATGTTGGAGTGAATGATTTGAGACAAACCTCCCTGGACTACATGAAAAGAGACATGGAAGAGCTGTTGGATCGTGTGACCCAGGCAGGTATGACCCTAGCCCTGAGTAGCATCCTGCCTTCACCCAGAATGATACCACAGTATAAGGACAAAATGATTGACTTCAACAATTGGCTAAGCTTCTGGTGTAATTCAAAGGGGATACAGTATCTGTCTGCCTGGTAAGACATGATCGACAAACCACAATGCTTTGCTAGAGATGGTCTGCACCTGTCACCCCTGGGATTCAGGTTACTGGCTAAAGCTCTTGTCACCCCTATAGTGCCTTTTTTAGGTAAGGTTCAAAGGACAAAACTATCACAGTAACAGATAAAAGCATGCAAAATCTGAAGGTAATGCTACTCAATGCTAGAACTCTAAACCTCAAAATGCACTCTCTTGAGGCACTCATAAAAATGGAGAACATCGATATCTGTGCAGTAACTGAAACCTGGTTCAAGGCTCCAGAGAGCACCCCTGCAATACCAGGCTACAACTTGTACCACACTTTTCAGCCACCAAACCAAGACTGAAACACTAAAGGTGGAGGAGTGTCCATATTCACCAAGGATATTCACACCTCCAGGCTAGTTGCCCAACACAATGCATCTGAAATTCTCCAGGTGCAAATAACACTAGGTAAGACTGCAATACAAATTGTAGCTTGCTACAGATCCCCCACTATACTCCAAGATTCTCACTACACATTTCTAAACATACTGGAAAATATTAAGATACAACCAAACACCGTAATACTATTTGATTTCAACTACCCTGCCATTAACTAGGAAAACTATCCAGGTACCAACACCTTTTCCCAACGGTTCTTGGAATTCATAAATTCCAACCACCTGGATCAACTAATCCATTGTCACACCAGGGGCTCCAATATCCTAGACCTGGTCATTACCAACATGGGAAATAGATGCTCCACACCAGTGGTCACCCCCTCATTGGTCAGGTCTGACCATAAACAAATCACCCTTGACAGCCACATCCCTCCCTCACCTTCCAGTAAGGAAACATCCATAAAAAAAAAATCTCCAAAGCCAACTTCATGCTACTCAAGTCAGAAGTGACAAACTTCATGACACCCATGCAGACGGGATATGAAAGTTCGACTGCTGAATCCTACACTAAGGCACTGGATGAGCACATCTACTCATGCCTGAATCGTGCCATCCCAAATAGAACCAAGATGCTCTCCTCCAAAAAAAAGAAGCCAATCTGGTGGTCCCCTGCCATAAACAAACTATACAACAGAAGGAAGAAACTGTTGCAGAAAAGAGGAAAATTCCAGGATGCAAAAAACTCCCTTACCAGCCTCAGTAAGAAGCTGAGATCCCTCATAAAAATCCTCCAAAGCTAGTTATGAAAATAAAATTGCAAAAGATTCCAAAGACAACCACAAGGCATTTTATAATTATGTCAAGAATCTAAATGGCAATGTTCAGATCTGCTCTGAGCTACAGCAGAATGGCATTAAATACACTGATCCCAAGGATATTGCCAATATCCTGGCAGATAGATTTAGTGCCAACTTCACCCCCCTTTCACCCCCTAAAGGGCCCATCTCAATACCAAAAGATTCCCAAATTCTGGTAATCATGGCCACACAGGTAGAAACCACACTCTCTAAAGCTAAGAATACAGCATCCATGGGACCAGATGACATCCCGGGCTGTGTACTACATGAACTACAAAATGAACTGGCACCTCACCTAAGTGTCATGTTTAATCATAGCCTCACCTCAGGCTTCTTGCCCACTGAGTGGCACACAACTACAGTTATCCCACTCCACAAGGGGAGATCCATCTTGGATCCCAGGAACTACCGTCCTATCAGTCTGACGAGCCTGATCTGCAGGGGCATGGAATGCATTATCATGGAACTTATACACAAAGACACTGGCAACCTTCAAACACTGGACCCCATGCAGTTTGGGTTTGTGAAGGGCTGATCTTGTCTCCTGAACCTGACTGATGTCTTTGAATCAGTCTCCAGAGCTGTGGACAAGGGTAAGGCGGTCCACACAGCCTATCTGGACTTCGCCAAGGCCCTTGACACCATCGCCCACTCTGGAATCATAGATAAACTTGGCATAAATCCCTACGACACTCGATGGGTTGCCAACTGGCTTACTGACAGAATCAAGACTGTAAAAGTAGCCAACTCCAAATCCATCTCCAGACAAATGACAAGTGGAGTACCTCAGGGTTCAGTCCTGGGACCGCTCTTGTTTGGCATCTACTTCTATGAAGTACAGGCCAACACTAAGGGACTCTGGCTAACAAAATTTGCAGATGACTGAAAATGGGGAGCCATTATTGAATCCCTAAATAATGTGGATATTCTACAAAAGGGACTTACAGAAACAGATGATTGGTGCCAGACCCATGGGCTCATGCTTAATGCCAAGAAATATATAGTTATCCCCTTTGAGAAAAAAACATGTACCCATAAATTACCTCATAGGTAGCAGTACACTAAACACCAAAAGTGTGATGAGAGACTTAGGGACACAGATGGACAGTGGTCTCACCTTCGATAGCCACATCACCACAACAGTCAGGAAATCCTTTTATGTGGCACACCTCATCACTAAGGGCTTTTCATCAAGAAAAAAGGAGGTCATTGTCCCACTGTACTCATCCCTCATTAGACCCATTATAGAGTACATCATCCCATTTGGCATGTGCCTCAAAAAACATCTGCAACAGCTGGAAAGGCCACAGAAATACCTCACTAAAAGAAGCACAGGCTTAAAGCAGATGCCCTATGCTGACCATCTAAAAAAACTCCAGCTGTGGCATATCGGCTACTCAGAGGTGATCTCTGCTTAACATACAAAGCCATGTCAAACCCTGAGCTGTTGGACATGCTCCACTTAAAGAAATCCCAATCCCTCAGAGCCACATGCTCCAGTGATCTAAACCTTGTCATCACAATGAACAAAACATGCTGGAGGGATAGGTTCCTGACCCAGAGACTCCCCATACTCTGGAATAGACTGCCCATACATGTCAAGAAGAGCGCCTCCTTGGCCCTCTTCAAAAGGAACCTTGATGATTGGATGGGAGATAGGAAATTCACCCTAGGGATCATGTCAGTCATGCTACTTGACAGGGGTCCAGGGAAGTAAATATTGTGGGAAGAAATATCCAGAGAATTGTTATGGCTAGGCTTGTATAGGCTCTAGGGCCGATAGCCTAGTACCAACCTATGAAACTATGAAACTGCCTCAGTAGGGTCCCGCAAGGCTCTTCACTTGGCCACTTTCTATTTGAGCTATTTATAATTGACATGGACACTGCCTCTAAGGTTACCACAAAAGTACAATATGCAGATAATGTAACTCTCATTGGAGCACCCAATAAAATAGCAATACTACAAGAAATCACCCAGCACCCTATAGTATCTTGGATGGACAACTGTCAACTTTTCTTGAACCCAAAAAAGACTAAACACATTCTGTATACTCTCAAACAGACGTGGGATCCCCACACCAAAAATAAAAAAAACAATCTTCACTCTAACTTCAGTCAACAAAACAAACAGAAATGGAAACCATTAGGCATGACCACAGATAACCAGATAAAATAATCTTATCATATAAAAGACTGCTAACAGTTAATTATCGAAGACTCAACAATTTTTCTTACTATTTATGAACAACTAGTATTTATATGTTCTTACTGAAATTCTTCTATTATAACCACATAGCTGTGCAAACATATACAGACTCATTTGTATGACAAATTTGTGAACAATTAGTTATTGCAGATGTGTTCACTGTTCTCCAAAATGCATTCCACTGTTGTTAAAAATGCTTTTCTTAAAATCATCTAAAGCAAAATAAAGTCCTCCAATTATTTACAGCTGACTACTGGCTTTATAAGTGTTTGTATTAATTATAGCAAAGGATTTCACTATAAAAAATTAATACATAAGAATTAATTCAGCTCAGCAAATATTAAATGTATAACTGGTGATCTATTATAAACAACTTTAGCATGACCTCTCTTGCTTCAGCTGCAGAAATAATTTTAATTAAAGATGTCCGTCTCAAGATTTTTATTCCATAATACTTGTTTACTGTTTCTTTACTAGTATATTGATATTTGCACACGATAAGATGGCCACTGCTCTCACAATGAAATATGCTCCATTTGTACTCATGTTACCACCTTGAATCTCATTGTCACAAAGAATTTTAATAAACTAAGTAGAATTATAATTAGCTGAAATGTTAATAAAACTATGTATTGTGTTTTAGTGTGGGGTCTACTTCTTAACTTAATGAAAACATGAAAATCAGCATGAGACCTGTCTGGATGTCTATGTAACAGACAGCTTATTGGTAACAATAATATGATCTGCCTGTACACACATATGATGTTATGAATGCTGTAAAAAGTAGTCTATTATCTATTGGTACAAATATATGTGTAGGCAACTGCTTCAAAACAACTTACAGTAGTATCACTTCTCTTTGCATATTTGACATTAAAAATATAATGGGAACATTTGAAATTCGTAAGTATTGACCCGTTAGACTAGACAAATCCCTCAATTCAGAATTGTGTTGACTACATTAATTCAGAAGTGTGTTGACTACATTAATTCAGAACTATGTTGACTACATTAATTCAATCACAATACACAGCTTTTGAAGCAGACAAATAATTGTGTACAGTTCTTTATGAAACAAGAACACTACTAGATCTGAACAGTCAGAAGTGAAAACTAAAGTTAAACATGCAGCACTGCAGTGGTTCTTGGAACAAACTATTACTAAGAGCTGATAGTTACTGAGAGTTATCAAAGTCATCCATATCTAATTACCCATTTTTGTAGAATAGCAAATGAAGGACTTTAAATTAATCTCATCTGATATGGGATGTAATTGAATGACCCTGAAAAAGAAACATACTTTTTGCTATGTTAATTGATCCACTAACAGAGACAACAAAACATTGTAGATACAGTTACTTCACCCACCCCATACTATACCGTAGTAATGCATACTAACCCTAACATACAGCTTACTTTAAAAAAGCTCTTTCCATTACACTACCACTATACAATTCAGGTTTAATATACACACACTCACACACACACACACACACACACACACACACACACACACACACACACACACACACACACACACACACGCACACGCGCACACACACACACACACACACACACACACACACACACACACACACACTGAATCTAACCCTTAACCTAACTGTACCCCTTAAACATTCACACTCACACATACATTTAATCTATTACCTTACCTACCACTTACACTAAACCTAAAACCTCACAGTCACACACACAAAAAAAATTATCACCATACCTATTCCATATCTTAAAACTAAAACACAGACACTCACACAAAAATACTCCCAGCCCCTCCACTTATCTTTTTCGACCAGCCTGAAGTCACCCAAAAGTTTGAAACAGCTCTTCAAAATGTACAGCACGTCACTTGTGTCACACAAAAGAGTTTCTGCCAAGTGAACTGCAACTGTGTGTGTGTGTGTGTGTGTGTGTGTGTGTGTGTGTGTGTGTGTGTGTGTGTGTGTGTGTGTGTGTGTGTGTGTATGCAATACATACAGACATATTTATGTACCCATACATATACATGTATTTTATCATTCCATCTCCATTTTAATGGATACTTTAGGTTTAAAAATCTCTAAAGATTGCAAGAATTTTTTATTTACTCTATAGGTAAATTTGTAACAAAACACTTGACTTATCTGTTCAAAAAGATGAAGATGAATGCATACAAATATTCTATCACTTCAGCTATAAAAGACCTATTCAGTGTTTGAAAAAGAGACTGAGATCTGAAAAGAGTGGGGACACAGGTATATTATAGGAGTGAAGCGAGAAGCTCAAGCTTGTGAGAGATTCTGAAAGATGTTGGAGTCATTCTTCTGCAGCAACTAGTTCAGCCTTTGCTGAGTATGAACTGAAGCATGAAAACCCTATTTTTCAGTGCTAGATTTGTCAACTTTTGATTTTTTTATCCTTAGGAAAAAAATCATTGTCCCTTGTCTGTTTTTATGTTCTGTTTTAATAGAAACATTTTCAGTAAGCATATATAACTATTGTTATGCAAACTTGTAATATAAGTTATATCACCAGTTTTATTTGATTATATTTATCTCCATTCCTCAGTGAACATGTAAAAAACAATTCCCATTAAGAACAGTGGTTGTTCCTGTACCTCCCTACAAGGTATGTACTGTAAGACAGCCACTTGCATAGCGGGTTAATATGAATAATGAAGATAATACACAGGTAAATGCCCAGCTGCACTCCAAAAGTACTGGCACGAGTACATTATCTGTATATAACCTGTCTCATTATTGTTTATGCATAGTGGGACTATGTCTAGAAACAAGACTTGTTTTGTAGAAACTGCATATCCATGTCTTTCATGACATAATCCAAACCATACTTCTCAGCCTCTTTCCACAACAAATGTAAATAAAGCCAAAAATTAATAGAGGGGGTGCAAAGGCCCAAAATAGGGACAGATTGTACTTCTTGATCTTACAAACTCAGAAAATTGCTAGAATAACATATTTTGCATTTGCATGCATTTTCTGAAGGATATGAAGTCTTAAATTCAAATGTCTGTCATTATTTAACAACTTCATTTGTCAAAAAAACACAACTTTATGAGGAACAGACCAAAAATATGAGGAAAAAATCTGGACAGTTGGGAATTACAAAACAATGAAGTGCAGCTATTAATTCTTCTGGACTCCTTCTTGAAAAGACATTTGAAACTCTCTTGTAGCTTCTGAGTACTTATTGCAAGGAATTCCAAACTTTTTTCCTGTTACTGGTTATTTCTTGCAATTGATTTGATTTAAATAATGCCACTGGCTACTTGTAATTATTTTTGATCTACTTACTGATTTTTTTTTTTTTATTGGAATATTTTTTCATCAGATGAAATGCATACATCCAATTGCTCATGTAAATTCATAATCTCTAGCAAGCACACACACACGCGCGCACACACACACACACACACACGCACACACGCACACACACACACACACACACACACACACACACACACACACACACACACACACACACACACACTTTTACCTAGCTAAGATAGCTGTGTAATGAATGTCTTAGTGAAAGCAACACACAGATCTTTTCAACCTAAGACTATACCATGCACCTACATTTTATGCTATTATGGTAGTGACCCCAGTGTACACACTCACACACACACACACACACACACACACACACACACACACACACACACACACACACACACACACTCTCTCTCTTTTTGAAAACTCAGATACCTGTATAGCCATAATGTCTATATTCTTTCGGCCAGATTCCAAAAGCTAGATGTGGACAGTGCAGCACAGTGAAGGAAGACTTCAGCGCACCAGTTGTGGATGTGATTTCAGAAGACACTCCAGAATCAGTCTAAGTCATTATTTATTCAGTGTAGGATAATTTTGGACTTGGCGCACACCCATTGGATTCCAAAACACAACATGCTTGCCCAACGCAACTTTAATGTGACAAAGTGCTACGCCAACTCTGTTTCCAATATTTTTGACAAATCTCATGCTACAACATAAGGAAAGGACACTATCACCTACATAGTCCTATGGAATCTGTATCACTACTGAGTAAAAAAAAAATGCAACCAGTAGTGAATGAACTGCAACAGGCTGCAGTACTGCAAGCCATACAGGAGGATCTGTCTGTGCATCTTAGAAGGCAGCCAGCTAGACAGAGAGCCGGGCTACAACTAAGCCAACTCTCAGATCAAGAAATTATTGATGGGTATCTCTTAGACAGACAGCTGGTGCAGGCTGTGTGTAACACATGCACTACACCTATGTCTGTTTGTACATTATGAGGCAAACCCATACCTCTAGAAATTAAAGTCTGTCTGAGCCTAGGTGTACTGGCATCTAGAACATTCCAGTGACATATGGTAGATGCTGTAGGAGTGTCACTGACAGCTGACAGTTGCATATTTTTGCACAGTTCCTAACAGCAATGTGCACTGAGGTAAATGAGCATATAAACTTTTCATCTACACACATGAAGTGGCAAAACATCATGGACCAGTTCTATAACATTGCCAACATCTCTCATGTTCTTGGTGCAAGACATCCCTTTTAAGACTCCCATGCAACCAGAATCAGCAAGATATATAAATAGAAAGGGATATCCATCACTAAACTGTCAGGGTGTGTGTACAGCAGATGTCAGCATGACAAATATCACAGCGATACACCAAAGGAGCATCCATGATGTTGCCATATGGAGTGAAATTGGTATGATGGCTGCATTCCAAAAAAGTAAAATACTTGAGGGACTACTACTTGGTAACTACAGTAACACAGTTAGAATATAAGCCAAATACATATGCATGATGACAACATATGTGTTCAGCACCCAACAACAGGTAACTGTGGTTATCCACTAGAGCTGTGGCTAATGGCCCTGTACAATAGAGCATACACCATGACAAGAAACACCATAGAACATGTGTTTGGTAAACTGAAGGACAGGTTCAGATGTCTGGAAACATCTGGGGTTGCATTGCAATACACACCTGAAAAGGCACCACAGATGATTACTGCGTGTGTTACACTATACAAGATTCTAACAACCACACATGGTGATCTTCCTGCTGCAGGTGTGAGTGAACTACCCTACGAACCCCATATATCTGACGATAACATTCCACAGCTATCAGGGGAGGAGCAGGAGGACACAGAGGGCAGAAGAAACATGCATGGTCAACAGAGGATGGGACCACAAGTCCAGGCTCAGGCAATACAGCAGTGTGTGACACATATCTTTGAGTCATGACAAGCCACACATACAAAAGTACACAGATCAAACACTGATGTTCAAGTGCTGACCCACTGCAGCAGCAGAGATTGTATAAAATGAAAATTATTCAGTAGATACACACACTGAGCATTAGACATAACAACATAATTGTAACATTTAACAGTATGAACATATATAAATCTATCATGACAGTGACCATCAACTCAGGCCACAAGTGACACAGGTATGCACACAGACTCATAGTGGTGTATATGTGTGTGGCAGACAACAAGGAACATTCTTTTATGAAACCCATCCCTATTTCTCTGCTAGCAAATGATACAAACAAGAAAGCAAGTCAGGGCATAATGCAGAACTGTTGTCAATATAATTATTATACAATGACAATGGCAATTAATATTAAAAAACAAGCACTATGATTGGCCAGCCCAACCAGTGTGCCCATTGTAAATCTGAGACTATACCAATGGGAAAAGGTCCAGTCACCCGGACTTTTTCCCTGTTAGTGTTTCTCGTAATTTTTTTACTTTTCTTTTTTTAATAAAAAAAGAAACCGGGAGACTTAAAACAAATGAGGGAGATGGCACAGACAAAAATAAAAGGATAATCAGGTAAGTTCTGCAAAATTAAAGAAACATATCTGATTATCCTTTTATTTTGTCTGTGCCGGATCTCCTGAAAGTAAAATGTCTCATGATTTCTTTTTTTGACTGTTTTTAATTAAAAAAAAAAAAAAAAGCAATGGAGATCATCCTTTCTCAGTTGCTTCCTCTGCACAGCTCTGATATACTGCGTAAGCATGGGAACACAAGTCCCATACACATGTGCAGTACATCAGAAAAAGCCCCAGGATAGTGGAAAACCACTGAAGGGCAGCACAGAGGCATTATAAAAAGACATTTCCCTGGATTCTGCAAGCCCTGCATGGCATGCAGGACTAGTACAGGAGCTCCAGCAGGCAATATATCTGCCGTGTGATCCAGGAATAACCTGTAGGGACATGCACGAGCACTCCTGCACTAGTCCTGCACGGACTCAGCCCCTGTATACAAATTACCCCATTTGCAGGGGAAATCCATGCAAGTGAGGTGAATTTGCAATCCAGGAAGCTGGAAAGCAGCCATGCATGACTAGTGTAATCTGCAGAAACGTACTCCTCCAGTAATGGAGTACATTTCTGCAAATTACAAAACGGAGCCATGACAGCTCAAAATAAAGGATGGATATCTAGTAGAAAGCATGCCAATGGCCAACTATAAGGCCATTGGCATGGAAAACACTTGCAAAATTAAAAAAAAAAATCAACTTTTATTTTTTTGTAGCCGATCTTGGCTGTTTAAACATAGGGCAGCTGCGCGCAAATGGGATCGTGTGGAAAATAAGAAAAAAAACATAAAATAAGCACTCTAACCAAAATAACTATCTTGCCATTATACTCAATGGCAGGCAGAAGACAACATGGCTAGTGAATAGTGGTTGCTAAGGGAGGAGGCTCAGTTTGGGACATGTAACTATGCATTAGCAGGCAATCCTATGCAAATGAGGGGGAATGATATTGAATCCCAGATTTCCCCTGCATGCTAGTCAGCACCCAACAGTGTAACAGCAGGAATAGCTTGGTGCAAGCCAAGGAGTTAGCTGACATAGGTGGTGTGTGTCAGGCATACTGTAAGTGGATTGGAGCCCTGTGGCACGGGTTTGCTCCTAGCTTAGCAGAGCTAAGCAAGGGGGTGTGTCTGAGGCTGCCTAGCACTCTTTACATTGCCTAAGCAGGTGTGCGCCCCGTGCACCGGGTTTTAAAGGGGAAAAAAAAGTAAACGAGGAAATAGCAGCTCTGTGCACATTTCAGCACTGTGTTTGCATGGTGCACCCCTGGGCTTAAACAGGAAGGCAATGGGAAGGGAAAACAGCAGTAGGAAGGTAATCTAGGAGAACTAGCATAGCTGGCAGGTGAAATTTATCAGAATCAGCTGATTACACAGGCAGCAGACCAGCCCAGCCCAGAACACTACTATAAACTATGCAAACACCTTTCCCTCTAATTTATGCCATACTCTATACCACCGGTGTATACAAGCGGGTAAATTTTTAAAAACAAAACAACAAATAATAGGGGCTGCATACAGCAACATGTGGAAGAGGCTGAGGGTGGTGAGGATGTGAATTCTATAGACCAACCCACAGTGAGGAGACGGAGAAGACTGTACAGACCAAGGGTAACATATCAGGGGCTACAAGAGCTGGAGATAGTGGAGCATTATAGGTGGACAGGGAAGAAATAGCCAGGGAATTGTTATGGCTAGGCTTGTATAGGCCCTAGGGCTGATAGCCTAGTACCAACCTATGAACCTATGAACCTATGAATCTTAGAGCAAATTGTTGAGCTGTGCCAGCCACGCCTGACACACAGAACTAATAGAGGGGAAACCATCCCAGTGGATACCAAGGTATGTGTAGGCCTAAGAATACTAGCTACAGGTACCTTGCAAAGGCGAATTGGGGATATGATGGGGATCTCACAGGCATCAGCATCCAGGGTACTCCACCAGTTCCTGGATGCCATGTCAGCACATGCCAGTGAGCACGTATATTTCCCCAACACCCGTGAGGCACTGGCCAGCAATATGCAACAGTTCCACCAAATAGCAGAATACCCTGAGGTAGTGGGTACTATAGAGTGCATGCACATATGCATCAAAGCACCACCTGGTGAGCAGGGTAGCATCTACATCAACCACAAGGGTTTCCCCTCCATCAACTTCCAGGTCTCGTGTGATGCCCAGGGCATAATAATGAATGTGTGTGCTGGCTGCCCTGGAAGCTACCATGATCCCCACATCTGGCATCTGGTGCAGCTGTACCAGAGATTTGCCAATGTGGACATCCCTTATGGTCACCTAGTGGGGGATGCTGGTTACGCACTGGAGCCATGGCTGATGACACCCATCAGAAATGCATACACACCAGAACAAGAACTCCATAAAGAGGCACATGCACAGACCAGAATCATAATAGATCATGTGTTTGGGATGCTCAAGTCATGGTTCTGGTGCCTAGACACATCCAGTGGAGCCTTGCAGTACTCACCAGCTACATGTACTCATATTGTCATCATATGTGCCATGCTACACAATATGATCCAGCAGAAACAGCTGCAGCAAGAACAGCACGAGGCAGGACCACACAACCCCCCCACCATTGCCAAGGCCTGCACAGGCACAGAGTGACTCAGAGGAGGAACAACCTGAGCTTGCCCCAGTAGGCAGAAGGAGGCGTGCCCAGTATGCCCTGGCCTTAGCAAAGAGGCAACGCATAGCACATACACTGACACAGGAGGGACCCAGGGAATGACACCTCTCTCTGACTCACACATACAGTAAAAGGAATGCCAGACATGACACTACCTGTGCTCAACCATGTGTAGGGGGTGTACTATGTGTATCTGACATAGTCAGCCCTGCAGCACCACCCTCAATACTGGCCCACCCAAAAGGTAAGTCACTCAATCTACCAATTGCTGAATGGAGTAGTATGTGTTGTTACCTGTATCTATGGTATGGATGTGAGCATGCAAGGGAATCAGGTGGCTGAATGGTATGCCAGCGGATAGTTAACACCTATAGTGGCACCATGAGATCTGTAACAAATATTGGTGTCACCATAGTAGCCAGTACTACACAGGGTGACAAAACCCACTGTAGGAAATGTGCTGGACCACGTCTGTCCATATGACTCACACATGCCGGTCAGGTAGTTTCACATACCCAACAACAGTCTCAGCCAGCAGGACAGGTGAAGACAAACACAAACAAAGGCTGTGATATGGCCTCTGAATGATGCCTATGAGAATCCCCCCCCCATTCCTACACAGACAGACTACAGCAGCTCAGGCAGTGGGATGTTAGTTCTGAAGGGTAAGGAGTCAGAAACTAATATGTAGGTCAATCAAACCTAAGACCTGTAGTACACTGATATGCCTCTAGTCAGCATTATAGATTAGAATACAGAATGAAATGGAGTACCTGACATACCAGTACAATCATAGCAACTATGTAAAAGTGTCAGGTGTGCCCCCCATCCTACGTAGGAATGTAGAAACAGTCAGGTGTGCCCACCAATCCTGTGTAGAAATGTAGAAACAGTCAGGTGTGCCCCCCAATCCTGTGTAGAAATGTAGAAATAGTCAGGTGTGCCCCCCCAATTCTGTGTAGAAATGTAGAAACAGTCATGTGTGCCCCCCCAATCCTATGTAGAAATGTAGTAACAGTCAGGTGTGCCCCCCATTCCCATGTAGACATGTAGAAACAGTCAGGTGTGCCCCTTCCCCCAATCCAGAGTAGAAATGTAGTAACAGTCAGGTGTGTCCCCTCCCAACCTCTTTGTAGAAATGTAGAAACAGACAGGTGTGCCCCCTCCCCCAATCCTGTGTAGAAATGTAGAAACACTCATGTGTGCCGCGCCAACCCTACTTAGAAATGCAGTAACAGTCAGGTGTGCCCCCCAAACCTATTTAGAAATGTAGTAACGGTCTGGTCTGCTCCCCCAATCTGATGTACACACGTCATAACAGTCAGGTGTGCCCCCCCACAACCCTATGTAGAAATGTAGCAACATGTATGTGTAGGTATAATACCAGTGGAGCACAGATGCCCAGAGGTGGCCAAGGTAGCAGGATAGATTGTAGCATTTGCACAATATGCAGGTATGTGTGTGTTAGGTTGGTTTGTGTTTCATATTGTGTGAGAGTGGTCTGTATGTATGCATGTTGAGGTAAGTCCTGGTGGCCATTGCCCACTAATGCTGATGATAGGGCCAAGTCCTCACAACTGCAGTGCCAAAGATAATTCCCATCAGTATAACACATGCTAGCAGTAAGCCATTGTAAATGTATGGTGGTAATATGTGTCACCATCTGAAAGATTGACATGGCATGGCTGTTGGGTTAGATATACAAACAGTAGACAGGGGAAAGTACCCCAGACATACAGTATATATTGTGTAACTGTGAAGTGGACACACCCTTGGAATTGTACATACAGGTATGCATCACATTATCTGGTCTTGTAGTAGGGGATACCAGAGTTGTCTCCCCGAACACTTGCAGATTACAAAGGAGGTATGACTGATGTATTGGGAAACAGCTGATATACCTGCACATGCCCGCATAACTGGAATGCCCAATGCATATCTGTGTATCAGATGCAAGTATTGTCCATAGCACACATATACCCAGCTCACGCAAACACCACCCACAGGTACCTCTCTGGTCGTATCCCTGCTGTGGGGAATGGGTACAATATGACCCACCTGTATATGGCAATAGCAAAGGAATGTAGCATGCAGTGCAGGTGTTCCATGCAGGTGTGTCCCTAGCTGTAGGTAGCACCCTGCCAGGATCCACACCACCTGATCAAGATTGATAGAAGGTATTGACATGAACACGTAGTACACCTACCCTGTCACCCCAAGGGAATATACTGTATGGTGGTGTGAGACTGTAGGACTGACAGAATGCAATGGCCTGCCACATCTGGCCCACATCAACATCAAATGGCCCACAGGCTTCTGCCAAAGGCTTGTGTCCCACACATACTGCCAATGCATGTTATGTCATGGACACCCAAATAACATCATAACACACTCCACATAAGCCATATGCAAGGCCATGTGGAAAAACCACAGTGACATGTCCACCATGTCCCACTGCATGAACTGTGGACCAACACCAAAACACAGCTGTCATGGGGTGATAACCTTAGGGAAAGTATTAGAGAATGTATGCATAATGTATGGAAGAGGATAGAATAACAGAGGGGGGTGGGAGCATGGACAGCATGGAATGTGCAAGGTCCGACACAAAGCTGTGTGCACACACTACCCCTGGCTGCAAACACATAAATGGGTGGCTACATACCTGTCCATACACCACAATAAGGGTAATGTCCTGACTCATGGCCCCTGCCTCTGGGTAACCTGTGCAAATCTGTACAGCTGTGATGTGTTGCCACAGCAAGATAAGGCCATACTGTCATGTCAATGGATGTACAAGTATGGGATCCTCTGCCAGCACTGTACCAAGGTGCTGAACCAGATACACAGACCCAGCAGCAAGTGTCTGCAGCTCCCCTTCCAGAATGGCATAACTCACCATGAATATGTAGGCATCTGCAGTCACACTTGTCCCCCAAGACATCACTGTGAGCAAGAATGTCCACCTGACAGTACATGAGGACAGAAAACATCACAGTGTATAACAGTACACATGTATGAATATCTCTGCTAACAGCAGTATCATGTAGCTGAAGCAGCACAGACACAATCACCTACATTACACACTATCCCCTGCACAGTTTATCCCCATATTGCCAAATGATCAATGGATACCCTGCAGAAACAGTTTTCTACCTGTAGGAGTACAACACAATGGTCTGCACTGGAGTACAAACTACCTGGAATCAATCCACACATTCAGTACAGAAGGACATACTGGGCATGCTCACACACTTAAGCAAATGAAGCCCATGTCTGCAAACAACAGTGGACCATACATATCTGGCAGTTGCAGATGTTAGTGCATACACTCCTCAGTATGCACCAGTCATGCTTTGTGCACACAGTGGATAGGAATACAGACATATACCCAAAGACAACACACTATAATGAGCCAAAAGTAGACGTACATAGATGTGTGGAAGAGACTGTGACAAGGACCATCCATTATGAGGCCTGTCATACCCAGCACACAGCCAAATGGCTACAACCACATGATGTGTAAATGTCACTCACTGTAGACATTAGCCACTGGTGTCCATCAACATTACAGACTATGTGGTGCAAGTGTTAGCTGTGCAACATGACTGTACAAGGAAGTAGTCATCTAGCAGTTGTATACACGTACCTGCAGAATATAAACCTGCCTGTGCCCGCATTTGGTGTGTCAACCTCTAGATGAATGGGTTATGGCCCATGCACACACACTGCCCTCCCCATAGCCATACTATGACAAGCCTGCTGAGGTCATCCACTTTGAAATACACCTTTGGGAAAGGTGTAGCCCTGTAATCTCCATGGCACGTTCTATAACTGCATATTGCTGTAGTGTAATAAACTAGTTAGGTAGGAGTTCTAATCCCAGACATGGCATGTGTGTGTGTGTGTCTGTGTTTCTGTGTGTGTGTCTCTGTGTCTGTGTTTGTCATTTGTATCCTGTGTGGAGGTGGCCGTGAGTGTGTAGCAACTGGACTATTGTGGAGTGGGTTTTGCAAATTTCTTATATGGTGGCACTAGTATATGTCACAATGTCCACCTTACAGGGATAACAGATGTGAAATACCCGAGAGGCTGGAGTGCAAATCCATACCCCTATATGTGACATCAAGGCCTGGTGAACAAAGTTAGCAACCCTTGTATTACCCAGAGAACACTCTCAACCCATGTCTCATACATACACACACACACACACACACACACACACACACACACACACACACACACACACACACACGCACACACACACACACACACACACACTTTTCTAGGCAACAACCCCTATGTTGGTAGTACCCTGCATATTGCCCACTGATAGTAACCATGGTGTGATTGCAGTGGGCAACAGAGGGTATGGCACCCTGTCCATCAGTCCAATAGGCATGTACATGCAGACAGTGCACCTTCCCTATGTTCCCCACTGGACACCTGCAACACCTGTGGTGCCATGAAATGTGTCCCACAAAGGACATACCATGCCTTAAACAAATGCCCGGTATGAACAGATGCCACTGACACCAGGGAATACCTGTATCAAGCTATCAATGTAGGTGCAGGGTCAAACTGCTGTCCATTACCAGTTCCCACCACATGAGGCCAGGACTGGCACATCTGATGATAACAATCTGTGTACACAACATGGGCCAGACATCCCAGGAACAGTTCCACGTGTCACTGTACATGCATGTGGGATGTGTGCACATTCACTACACAACATACTCACATGTAAGTCAGGTGCAAAGACCTAAAAAGCAAACATAAACTCAAAAAAGGAGCCAGCACCAAAGAGTGAGAATATATATATATATATGAATATCTTGATATATAAACCATGAATCAAATGGGTTTCAGCCCCAAGGCCTTCATCATTGATCACGGCATTTTGATTGTTGGTCATGTGGTGTCAGTTATGTGGGTTTCGTTCTTTTCAGCTGTCATTCTTCTGTAGGGGACCCAGACAGACACGTGTACTACACCTACAGTATAGCTACCATATCACTGTTGCAGATGTCACTCAACATCACATATATGTTTGGATGGCTCCTCAACATGTAACCTATATGGTGCATCCAGTAACTGCATAGACATGTGATAGCAATACATAGTCAGTCAGGGGTTTAATACCCAGTACTGGTAGGTGTGTGACACAAACATGCTTAAGGTTTTCTCTCCCACCCCTCCCTGACTTATCTTTGCCTCTGTCTACCTGTCACACTCCCTGTCTGGTGGATGTGGAGACTTACACCTGCTTTGCTTAGGCAGCAGCATGTGTATTGTAAGTAATGCACATGATCAGCTGATGGCCTCTGCACGAATTGCAGCCCTCATCTAGCTGATTGCATGTGGAACAGCTGTGGTAACATTCCCATAGCCAATTGCATGGAAACACACTCCAGTATCTAGGAACATCATGTTGGTGTTGGGCCTTTTCACTTACTGTGAGCAGGACCTAGATCTGTTGTTTGGCAAACAGCACCACAGATGGATTGGGGATTTACCTCTAATAACATACACTGTGGAAACAGGCCAACACACAGGAGGGGGATGTGCCTGACATGACTACAGACTCTAAGTGCTGCTATACTGTATTTGGTGTAATGTTGGTTTAACAGGGTGTGTGTGTGTGGACATGGCTGTCCTACATGTTTTAATACCTGTCATGTCAGTACTATGTTTAAGAGGAAACTCCCATCTGTAGGGTCATCTGCATACTGGGCAGTGTGTGGTACCTTTTGTTTCTTGTGTTACCCACAGAGCATCTATCTGTGAACTGCAGAAGCATAGTGTGAGGATTGCAGTCAGTACATGGTGACAGCCATGAGAGTGACTGACTTCATATCCCTCATAGGACATATGTTGTAACAAACCCTGTTACAACAGTAAATGTATGAGGTTATCACAGCAACATGTCAATATTGGCTCTGTGTTTGTGGCTCCAGCCACAACTCTGTCAACCTTTGTAAATATGTCATGCAATAAGTGGTGCATATGTTCTGTACACCATATTTACTGACATCATATCTGATAACAAGCCAGTGAGATACCAGACTGCTACACATGTTATGTATAGTGGGAGTTATATTTGAGGACATAACCAAGGCTTTCTGTGGTTGTGTGTATAGTAATGAGGTATGTGTACTTATGCTGATTGTTGACAGTGTGTGTATTGTGAATATGTACCTTGGCCTGTGTGCAGTCTGTGGTAGATGTCATTGGTATTGGTCCTGTTTTATCTGATGTTACATACTGCTCCACTGTATGTTACCCTATTGGCTTACATGTTTGTAGGTCCAAACACACACAAGTCCCATACCACAGACAGGCATTGGACCACACCGTGTAGCGGCCCAGTATATGTAGAGTTAGTGTGTGAGTGGCACATATGAGGATGGTGTTGATCATATAGTCCATATACTGTAATATTACACTAGCTTACCATATGTGGCTGTGGCTGTGTTCACATTGGTTGTGGTTATTCACTTTCACACTTTTTGGTGTCTGTTACTCTGTGCTGTGACATGACAGTAGAGCCTGCTATATATGCAAGTGCATGTGTATTCCCCCATAGGAAATATAGGCCAATGTTATGGGAGTCTGCCTGTAGACTGCACAGTGCTTTGTTACATGCCTATCAGCTTAGTATACTTATCCAGTGAGATGTTATGTTCAGATACTTGCCAGATGTACTGCTGCCAAGGCAGCATAACAGTCATGTATGTCAGACAAAGCAGTGGGATGCTGTACAGATGTATGTCACTAACTAGTGGGTACTATGTGGCCATTGCACATCTGTACTAGTGGTTATTATGTGTCAGGACAGACAGGGGTGTGTGAATGCATAACCTATGGGGGCAAATGTATACCAGTATTTACGTGATATACCCATCTACATGGCTGTTAACATCTACATTGTCAGGTTTGGTCTACATGTCTTGCACTGAGGGATTCTGTGTATACCTCTGGACTGACCAGAGTGTGTCAGACTGTCCACATATATCGCCATATCTCTGCTGTAGTCGACAGGATCATTACTGTACTAGCAGTGGTACTGTGCTATGATGTCCTTAAGATGACTGTCAGTAGCCAATGGTGCACATGTTAAAAGCAGATGTGACTTCCCACACACATGTCTGTGAAGACAATTCTTATTACAGTAGCAATAGTCTACAAATATACATGCAATACATACCTGACATCCCTTTGCATGAAGAGATTCGGACTATTGGGGCTGAGGTAGGGCTCCACTCCATGTTCAGGACATATGGGGAACATATATGTATATATAATTATCCATATATCTATATGGATATATACACATAGACATATCGACATACATAGATGGATATGTATATGTACATATATATATATATATATATATATATATATATACATATATATATATATAATATATATACATACATATAAACACTCAGATATATACATATGCAAAACAATATATGTCTACACATATAGAGATACATATGCACATTTATGTATGGATATCTACATATGTATTGACAGTAATAGGTATATCAGAATAGATATGTATGCACATATTGTTATAGATATCTACATATATATATCCACATAAATAGGCATATCTGTACACATAGGATATGCATACATATATAGCTATATATATATATATATATATATATATATATATATATATATATATATACACACACACACACACACACACACACACATATATATATATATATATATATATATATACACACACACACATACGAAGAGATGTACACATGACCATATATATGTTGCACTATACAGATGTGTATGCAGACATATATAACAGTATACATGTGTATGCACATGTAGACATATATCAGCCTATTATGTATATATATCCATATTCCTGTCATGTGTAAACCTCACGGTTGTGTATACCCTCCCAGATGCATCTCACGGTATGTATCTGATATATGTACATTATGATAAAACGACATATGTGATGCAACAGTCATATTAATAACAAGTACTACACAATTGTGGATGCAAAGGCAATTGTTTAATACTACTCAATATGTGTATTGACAGATATATTGGTAAAACAACAGCTGTCTTCACAGTGGTCATGGCGTAGTGGTTAAGTGTTGTGACTATAGTGTACAGGGTCCTGGGTTCAAGACCTGCAGGGCTGTTCATTTTGTTGCTGGGCAGAATGAGGCCTGTAAGATACAGAGTGGTTAAGGCAGTTTTGAGCAGCTTTAAGTGGGTTTGTGTGGGTGTATGCGAAGCTGAGCGGTGCTATACTATGGGTAAATGTACAGGCACTTGCACATTGTAGGCTTTTCTTACCAGTGTGCAAATCAGCTCAGCTGTTATATTGTAGCAATGTTGATACTTGCTAAGCATGGCTTAGCCCTGGTAACCAGTTCACACCACTCAGTCTGATAACATAGCAGGGTAATGACATCTGTAATAAATGTATGTAATGCCATGTACAATACATGTGCCTATGTGCTCTCATTACAGTAGCACGGGATGTGAGTGTCATGTGTGGGACACAGATGTATATAAGGCCTGTACAGCACTGTTATCTGTGTGAATTTGTTACATACACAGGTAGTAGCCCAGGGTAAGTGCTGTCACACTGGCATGTAGTGTATCATGGCAGTATTACTGTTCACAGTGCTTACCCAGGCAAGAGCAGAGTGCTAAATGTAGTACTGACAACAGGCACACCTGCAGGCATAGCTGGACTCTGAGGCCTCCCTGTTGTATCCCTGGTGTGTGAGCTGTGTCACAGTATATAATCCCTACTGGGTAATGATCCGACATGTGAAATGTAACTGTAGACTACTGTTTGTACAGCACATGTTAGTGAGGGCTTCTGACATGTAGTTATGGCATACATATTGTTGTAAAACGTCTATCTGTCAACACACTCATCCTACTGCATAACTACTTGAAAAACTGATGACTGTCAGTCCCTGTACAGATGTGCAGATGTCAGGTATCCAGCTGGGATATGTACAGGCAACATAAGCTTGACTGACACTGACATGTCTGCCCAGCTGTGTAAGAACTGGCACATATAGGAGATGACACCCTGTACACACCACATGCCACAGGTACCTCCACTACACTACCACACTCAACAGAACATGCTTGGGTACATGTCTCCATCACAGACACTAACCATGTGTTGTAATGCATGTTGCACACATGTCAACTTGATCACCTCAGTGGCAATGTGCAAGAGGCACCTGGAGGATTGGCTGATGCATGTCATTCTCACCCTGAGGATCACCACAGTTGTGTCTGTTGATAGATTGCCTGCTGCCACTTGGCAGGTGGCAGGATACCACTGTAAACACAACCCATCTCTGCTTGGACAATAGCTAGGTACACAGCTATGACCACCTGCAGTGATGCATCCCTGTACTGACACATGTGTATGTGTGCATGACTGAGTATAACAGTGTCTGTGTGTTAGCACACCTGTACTTGGGAATTTCATGAGGGCCTTCACAACCAGAACAACACCCATTGCCATAGTCAACTGTGGCTGCTGCTGTATGGGACATTACATGTACCCTGTTAAGCTCCTTTCCATACTGGCTACGCGAGCCTTGCAGTACCAGCACAACAGCGTTGTACAAATGGGTTGATAGGCATAGGATACCCTTGTGTTGTGGCAAGTTTGTGTATGTGTTCATGTCCGTATATCTGTAGGGTACAGCATTCTGAGGCCACATACTCCTATTGCAGTACCCATTGCCACACAGTAGTACAGATAGTGTTTTTGCTGCCCATAGGTGAGGCATGACAATGCAACACCCTACTATGTGTGTGGCATGTGCATTAGATGCATATCCCTGTAGTACCACTGTTAGGGTATACTATGGGTTGTATCGCAGTCATGGACAATGTGTGATGGTGGGTATGGCAGAGTGTCGTCATAGGTTTCAGGAAGTACAATATCCAGTAGGGGATGTGGGTGCTGTGTACACTGTCATTACACCATGGTACACCCGGTATATGTCCCATGTACCACGTTATGGTTACCACTGTCACCATCAACCATGCAGGTAACTGATACCACAATCCAGGCCAGTTATGCATGTGCTGTGTGCAGCCTGCCTGTAATACATTGGGCACACAGTCAAGTTAGTTAGCAGTGATAGGCCCTGGTCTCTTGGATGCGTGTCTGCCTGTTATGTGTCTGTTAATGTGTATATGAAGGTATGTCACACTATGTATTGTCCATATACACCCATTACATCCCCTATTAGCATACTGTACATGTCTGGGGATGTTCTGCATGTAACATGTAACCTGGGACACACCTTACCCTAAATGCTGTGTGGTGTGTGCAATGTAAGCCACACACTTCACTATCACTACATACCCAGGTAGGGGTCTAGTCCCAGTGTAGCCAAGTAACAGTGTGCATGTATGTGGATGAGTCTACATCAGGTTGCAGGGTATACACACCCCAGTGGGTCACCTGTCCAGGTGGCACAGGCAAAAACCATTACACTAACCTGTGACATGTTTTCAACTGCACCCCAGATATGTCACAGCCATGTTGGCACCACAGTGCCATACCCCATTGTGGAATATGAATGCAGACCATCCTCGTGCTGACACATGTACACCTACAACACAAATGGCTAACATTATAGAGACCACAATCAACCAGTGTTACTAGCAGCTATAATGCCTCATTGCTGGATGGCTACACTACCTGACATATATGCATTACACTTTACTCCTTACAACATGTTACACTGCAGTACTGTGGTACACTGTAGTACAGTCACCATGTGCATCAGAACCATATTTCCCTGTCCCTGCATTGATGGTATGGATGACAGGGATGTGGCACATGTATCATATGCACAGGGCATCCTCGTGCTGACACATGTATACCTACAACACAAATGGATAACATTATAGAGACCACAATCAATCAGTGTTACTAACAGCTATAATGCATCATTGCTGGATGGCTACACTACCTGACATATATGCATTGCAATTTAATCCTTACAACATGTTACACTGCGGTACTGCAGTACACTGTAGTACAGTCACCATGTGCATCAGAACCATATTTGCATGCCCCTGCATTGATGGTATGGATGACAGGGATGTGTCACAGGTATTATCATATGCACAGGGTGTGTTGTTGGTTTTCCAGAGGGCATGGGTGGGCCATACATTTGACACCATGTGTGTGGGTGAGGGGTGTACTGAGGTGAGTTGGGTGTGGTGATGTGGTGTGTGTAGGTATGGGGTTTCCCTAGGTGTGTTTGTATAGTGTGTGGATATGCATGCACGCAGTTTTGCCATGTGGCTGCCCTACACAGGTGTTTATGGACAGCTGCAGACTGTACCTGGCAGGGTGTGCAGTTCGCTGCTTCTGGCCATGGACACATGGACTGTGCCTGTCAGGGGTTCCATGGGCATGTCCACGTATAGGCCTTGATGTGCTGCTCTCACCTGCCAGTGACAAATGTCTGCTAGTACCAGGACCCTCCTGGGACTGGCCAGGACCATGTGTATGTAACCTGCTCTGGTGTGGTGTGGACAGTGCCCCTCTGCACTGCCGGGGCTGGTACTGCCACTATGGGAGCCCCTTGGTGTCCTAGCACATCCACGTTGACTGCCAGCTGTTGGAGTTGCTGGCCTATGTCCAAGCGGCCATCGCGGCACCCCCACCACACATTCAAGCACAAGCACAGACATACCATGGTTGATGAGGGTTATCATTTCACCATGTCATCTATCCATGAACTCAGTATAAGCATGGATGGAACCAGACAGTTCACGGACATTGTCACTTACAGATGTGAGAGCAACCCTCTGCACCCTCAGGCCCTATCTGGTGTAACGTTTTATATGTGCATGTGCCTCCATGACAGCCTGAAACATGTTCCTGCTGGCACCAGCTATGTCACCTCTGCCAGGAGCATGATGTCCAGTGGCCCTACCATGAGCAACCTGGGACATCTTCCTATGTGGTGCCCTGCCAGACATCCAGCTATGCCTGCTGCGACCAGACACAGTAGGCATGGTTACCACATTTTCCTGTGCACTGCCACCAAATGCCAGCTGTCCGTCCGCTATGGCCGCTGGTGATGAGGTATGTATAGGCACTGAAACTGTGTGCGGGGTTGGGGTGGCTAAAAGGGAGATGTCAAATGATGGCACAGTGTCTGCCCCTGACAACCCAACCTGTGCCTCAACAGTACTATCATCATCTTTGGTGTCTGTATGGACACCAACATCAGATAGTATGCTGGAGGGACCCTGATCCACCTTGCCACCTGTGGGGGAAAAAAGAAACGTACTTTAAAACCTGTACAGCATTGCCTAACAGTACACACACACACACACACACACACACACACACACACACACACACACACACACACACACACACACAGACACACACACACCACCACCATAATACCTACCTCTTCGTGACTTTACAGACAGTCCCACGTATATGTCCATGTGTACCCCATCCTGCATCACACTTGGTAACATACACACACTGATACCACACATTACCAAATCAGTCCTCTAAATGCCTACATAAGCGATCACAATACAAGGCCTGTTACTACATTACCTGCCTGACCTGTGTATAGTGGTTTTAGATGTCCTCACTG
This sequence comes from Protopterus annectens, assembly GCF_019279795.1. NCBI lineage: Eukaryota > Metazoa > Chordata > Ceratodontiformes > Protopteridae > Protopterus > Protopterus annectens. The sequence continues at coordinate 334,665,394 of NC_056728.1, read as the reverse complement.
CTGTCATTCAGTGTTCACCCTGTGTATGTCCAGGCATCATGTGTATGGCCTCTATATGTGTGGGCTACTACCTTCAATCCATAATATCACACACTGGTGTGTCATGTGTATGCAATGCTCAGTACATGCCAGATATGCTGCTCAATCAGCCTATCATGTGACAACTGTAATATATGGATACACTACCTGGTGTTCACTAGTACTTCCCCAATGCATCTGTAGTGCTGCATACATGGGTTGTAGGTGACCTCTCTGCTGAATGCGATATTAAGGGTGTACCTAGTGTCTATCTTCCCTCTCAATGGGTGTTCCATGCTACAGACCATATTATACTTCAGCTGTCCTGTGATTACACACATGACAAGTATTCCTGGTGTGTAATGTGGCAGTCCATGTCTATGTATTGCATGATCCCAGTGGGAGGTACTGCTGTATGGACACCCCACGATCACACATGTGCGTACATGGTCAGCCACACAAACACACACACATGCACACATGCTTCCTACATGCATCAACCTCCCTCCACTTCACCAGAGTGACCCTACAGACAAACTAACTACCCACCAGGATGCACATACACACATACAGGTGAGGTTGTACAATGATAGTACACACAGTCCTCCTATTACCCATCTGTCAACATGCATAACATATGGTACCCAACAGCATGCAGTGCAGCTATAGTCAATCCATGCTAACAACAGTATGCATGTGTGTGATGCATGTGCTGTGTCACTAGGTGAAGCCCCTTCCCCTGGATACCACTGCATCCATGTACACAGTATTGCTGTGCACCTGTTCTGCACCCTGCCTTGTACTGTGCACCACACATCACAGGTGCACAGCCCATTGCTGAATGTGTACTACTGTGTCAGTTATGATAGATTTAATGCACACAGCCCCTATGTTTTCCATCAACACATACCTGGGATGATATGTGGACAGATGTAATTTGTGAATGCCTGATGTCTGATTCACAGCTCTCAACATCAGCGGACCATGTATGACCAATCCAATACTCTTACACTGACAACCATCAGAGGATACCATGTCTGTGGGGGGTGTACACACACTTACTGATATGACGCACCCATCCTTGATCTGCCATGGAACCACATCACTGCATATCTTAACAGTACATGAGCCCAATATGTGACATATGTCCTGTACTTACACTTTCAGTCTCTACAGAATGTGTTAGGTGTGCGGTTGCTGACCGTGATGCATGCACACCTTGTGGGCATATGTGTGCACACCCTTATCATGATGGTTTGTCGCACATCTTGTTGTGTGTACTACAGCAGTCACTACTCCTGGCAGGGGTATACCAGTGTGGGCCATCTGCATCTGCCAGTGTATGTTCAGTCTGCCCTACACTGGTCCCCCTAATCTGCATGATTGCAAGGTCTACTCATGTGCACATCTCTTGGTGTTCACACACTGCCGTCACTATTGCTGTGGGGGTAGGGTTACAGCTGCCACAGGTCCTGAACCTGACTATGTGCAGATATAGCCATTCTTAGCATCCCTAGGATTCCTGCTGCAGTGCACTGGTGACATGCTGATACCCCCCTCCTTCAGCTTTTTTGCAGATGCATGACAAGTAAGCCCTACACATGTGTCACTTTGCAGTGTCCCATACATTGAACACCACATGTTACAGCCTAGTCCCAGCTGATAATGTGGAGCACTGTAATGCCTTATGCCATAGTGTATCTCTGCAGCAGTTGCCATTGTCCTATAGGTATATACACTGGTGTTGCACTGTATATGGGTGTTGTTCCATACATGTCCCTACTGTAGGCCATGTCTCCCACTATTTTGTTACTCTCTGTGGACACATTCCACAATGACAGGATGTTAGTTATCATGCAGGTGTCTGACATATCCTTCCCATACCCCATCATGGTCACCCCTGTGATGCCATACATTTCACAGCAACAATATGTGCACATGTACAGCAAGCATTCTGGGTAAGTGTGTTAGATGTGTGCATGGGATATACCATCACCATTACATGCCCGGTGTATTGGCAAGTATCTACATAAACCATACTCACCAGCTACAGGCTGCTGCCTTGGTGGTATCCCAGAGGGACATACATAAGAGGGTGAGAGATGCAAAGTCAGTGGCCACACCTGTGGCATTGCTACAGGGTGGGTGCAGTATTACAATACTTCAACAGTACATTTCCACAATACTATCACATATGGACATATGTTTATCACTACTATGTAGCAACAAAATATATCTATGACATGTCAGATATGCATGATCTACCTGTACCGATGCAGATGTATATGCAACCGTGGTCTATGGATGTGCTCTCTGGCCTTACCTGCATGCTCCTCGGCAGGTGTGTGGGTGGCACCCACATCCACAAAGGTGTCCAGCGATTGGCGGCTAGCCATATGGGCAGGTGCCACGAGACTGGCCAGGAGCTCCTCCACACGTGTCAGGGGGTGATGGATGGCCCCGGACTGCAGCAGCATGCCGACAGGCATTGCGAAGCAGGACAGAACAATGATGCTGGACCTGCTCATAACTGCAGTTGTGCAGTCCAACATCATTGACCCTGTGGACTAGGACGTTCCACAGGGTGGACCGCTCCTGCTGATCATGGGTGGCCCAGCCAAACAGGATCACATAGTGCTGTATTAGTTCATTCAGCAGGATTTCATTCTCAGCTGCTGTGTAGGCTGGCAGCCTTCCATGAGACATTGTGCCTGAAAGACATAAAGATGGACACATGTGTGTGCAAGTCATGCAGCAAGGTTACCACAGTTCTTAATACACATCACTGTCACCCCCCACTATATCAACGACAACAAACTGTACACACAACTCAATAGGTATGACTACAGCATACCTACCAGTGGGGCAGATATTATACTGTACCACGCTTTGTGCAATGTGTTTGTAGCCATGTTCCCTGTGTGGACACTATCATTGCTGGCCTGTTACAGACTATTCACCTGCATGTCATTGTCAGGGCCACAATGGTTCCATATATGTCTGTGGTATGCTTGCTATGTGTTTAATGCACATCTGACATTCTGTGTTATTGTAGTTATCTATGCATGCTGTTGGACATGTTCTGGGTTTGTGTAGACTTTTACTACTGACATATGTTCTATAACAGTGACACAATAGCATGTATATGTACTATTGTCCAGCAGAACCACCTCTTCAGAGTCATCTGGCCATGTTACCAGGCCACATCACATGTACGACCCAGCTTGAGGCCTCCTCATGTACTGGTCCAGCAATACTGGCAGGTGGATCCAACCCAGGGAATGTTGCCGCCCCCAGGGGCACACACAGACATGTTCCTGTCCCCTGAGGTCGGGTCCCGGGTCTGTTCCATAACGGGCTCTGCAGACACATGTGGAATGTGCTACATCATCTTGAGGCACCCAAAACACATTCACAGGGCCCACATGCTCCTCCTGCTCAACCTTTGGGCCAGGCACCTTCGGGACATGGACTGCTGTTCTGAGTAGCAGTGGGTGGGAGGCTTGTTACCATTGTGTCCATATTGGGGCCCGTGGTGCATCTACATCACAGACCATACACACCATCCAGGGTGTTTACCTACCACATGTGTCACATACCACCTCTGTAGGCTGTCCTTTGTATCTACCAACCCTAACCACATCCACAACTATACCTGCCATGCTTCCCCAAATTTCCATTCCATACTTCACAGACAAGGGCAATGTGGACCCAACAAGGGGTTCACATGTGGCATACCCATCCATGTTGTACACACTGACAACTGTAGATATCTGTGTGTATTGCTAGGTGTGCTGTTTCCTCGCACATAGCATGCAGCACTGTGGTAGTAATAAAGGGGACATGTATTTACATACATATATGTTTGTGTGTGTGTTTGTATATATGTAGACATATATATGTCTACACAAGGGTATCTGTATATCTGTATATTTGTGGACATACATTTATAAATATATATATATATATATATATATATATATATATATATATATATATGTACACATATGCATATCTATATGTGGGGTACATTCAGACATCAGGTCCACAATCTAACAATACCTCCTGCACAGCTGCACTGTTCTGCTTTGCTACAACACAGACAGGTGCCACATATGGACACAGCCTGACAGGGGGGTATATGTAGGGCCAGATTGCAGGTAACCCTATTACACACCCATGGCATTCCTGCATGCTACAATACAGATTAACCTAAGTATCCTGTAAGAGGTGGGCTCTGGAACCCACATGTCCATCATAATGGCATTTCTTCTACCACCAGCTATTGGCCATGTAATATACATACTTCCCATTACACAACACACACTATGATGGCTTACATCTTATCAGTCAGTGCTGCTCTGCATGGTTGACGCGTATGGCCCACTACCCAGAGGGATGTTCTCTATTGTCCTTAGCAGTTGTTCAACTGAACATCATTACAACAACAACACCTGAAGGCACATATAAATCATTCTACATCATCCTTCCCATTATTATGGACCAAGTACTACAGTCAATTACATACATATATACTTCACATACCTGTTCTGGATGTTTGTTTTTTTTTCTGTGCCTTATACTCACACTCTCTCTCTCTATTTCTTTCTCTCTCTCACTCACAGTCTCTCTCCAGTAAATGGAATGAGCTGCTTTGCATAGATTGCAGCATGGAATATGTAGTTGATGCACATGATCAGGTGATGGCTTCTGCACCAGTCAGTGTCCACCACTTGCTACCTGCATGCAGCATGCTGTGTTGTACTTCCAGTTACCACTGCCATGGCAACCAACTACTATAAATCCCTACATCATGTGGGCATGGTCCCTTTACCTTTCCTGTATGATGGACATCCTTCCTGTGTGTGGGCATCAGTGTTGTAAACTGCAGGTAGCAATACCTCTTACAGAAGAGCCTGCACACTCAGGCCAGCTACATATTTGTAGGAGGTTCCAGAACTACTGACTGAGTGTGAGTAGTGTTGTTGTATGCATTGTATAGCACTGGCATTACAGGGTTTGTGTGTACACACTAGTTTAACTTGGAATGCAGTCTGTATGCATAGCTTTCAACTGTGGGCCTATCCTCTTGATGGCCAGAAGTGTGCCTATTTTGTTTTGTCTGTCCACCACACTGGTCTTGTGTCACATATCACTGGCAGTGTGTGTGTATTGAATGCTATCAGTACATGGCTACATCCATTTCTGTTTCTAACTTCATATTCCTGACTAAGGGTATGTTGCAGACTATCCTGTAACACCAGGGATTGTGTACAGAGTGCAGATAGAGGCTAGTGGACTATACATCTGCATTACGTACTATTGATTGTTTGGTATCCTGTGGCCCAGTCTCTCTTTACTGTTGTACTACTTGAAGGCATCGGCCTGGACAGCAAAATATGTAAACCTTTCCAGACTACTGTATTAATATAACTGTTTCACAGTTGCATGACTTTGTTTATATGTATGTCAATGTCTAAACAGCTGTATGACATGGCATATACAACTGTAATAGTACACAAATAAAGCTTACCCATGTATGCAAATCTGTGTGTAGTGTTATATCCTTTGACCTCTCTGTGGATATATGTTGCAGGCAAAATTGTCATTTGTATGGGTGGCTCATACAGTGTCCAGTTGGTAAGGTGGTAACTGTAGGCATAGTGGCTGTTCCGTATTGTGTGCACCTTCTACATATGTATCTTCCTATACATATCTCTGTGTGTGTATGTGTGGTTTTATATATATATATATATATATATATATATATATATATATATATATATATATATATATATGTGTGTGTGTATATCTGTATCTGTAGCTGCATATATGTGTCTGTGTATATGTATCCTAGGGATGTTGATTGCTTCCACATTGTACATTCCCTATGGTAGCCACACTGTACTGCATGATATGTTACTGATACCAGCCTGACATCATACAGGTGGGATGCAGTACTGTTAACATCTTGTGCCAATGTTGTGTTAGGTCCTGGTTATGTGATCTGCAACATTTGGTAGTGTATTGCAGGGCAGACGTGTTTGCTGTGGAGGGATACCCATACGTACAAGACATATGTTGCATGGGCCCCCTCAACCTCATTAACGGTGCATGTGGTCATACATGTTTTTGTTATGTTCCCATTTTTATCTACAGATGTATGTCTGTATATACCTATGTATCTATCTCTCTCTCTCTCTCTCTATATATATATATATATATATATATATATATATATATATATATATATATTGCTGTATATAGATATATATATCCCTATAGCTAGGGATGTGCAGTAGGGTATATGGAAGGTCCGTAGCTGTCCATTTCTTGTACAGCAACAGCTGTTTATATACACTGAATTTGGAGGTAGGTGTGGACAGTCAAACCCCTGAAAGAAGGGTGAGGACAACAATAATATGTTATGATGCCAATTAGACCAGATTACATGTGTCCAGTGGACACTTGTGTGAAATGGACAGCTATGTATGGGAGATATTTTTTTTTTGGAACAGATTGCCCTTTTTTTTTCAGGTGAGAGTGGGATGTTAGGGAGGGATAGTAGGTTTATTTGGGGAGTTAGGTTGGGTAGGTTAACAGACAAGACAAACAAGACTCATACAGAGGTGGTATATGACACATGTGGGGGTAAACACTTTGATGGGGAGGGTTGTTGGGAGTGCAGAAGCCCATGAACCCCCCTAGTGGAAACAGTGGGACTGAGATCCCCACCCATGGGCAGTCACCACTGCAGCTTCATAGCCCCTAACGTGGCTGTGCTGGAGGCTGAGTTGGAGAGCCAGGCTGACCCTCTAGTCATGATACCCAACCCTCGAGCTGGTGTAGAAGATCTCCAAACTGTTGATTGAGCTCTCTATGCACCACAACCCGGACCTGGCAATGGGTGACAGCTTCCTGTCTGCACCTGCTCCCAAGGAGGGCGAGCCCCATCCCCTGAGGCAGTTCCACCCAAAGTTGGTGCAGGACCAATGGACGAAGAGGTCCCAGGTTGGGCCCGAGATGTGCTGGTGCCTGGTGCCACGGCCAGCTGAGGTGGGACAGGTGGGTTCGCTGGGACCCGCATTCCCATATGTGCTATGGTGTTTGTGGTGTATCAACATATGTGGGTTAGTAATAGTGAACACATTCCAGGGTTAGGTATAACAGCATGCATAGATATTCCTATTAACCCAGACACCAGATATGGAACAGTTGCATAGCAAACGGAACACATACATATATGGGACCACAGTGGTAATAACAACAGCATGCAGGTACATTGATGGCACCATGCCACCAATGTTGGAGTATTTCAACATAGCACATGCATAGAAACAGATTTAAATAATTATCAACCAACAGGACATATGTCTCAATATAACAGTGAAGTCATTACATACCAGTTGAGGTGGGTATTTAGTGTATTGTTAGAGATATGGTGGGGGGGCAAAAGATGTGAATTAACAGCTAGTATATTCCTGTAGTTCACATTATTTCCTAGTCAGTGCTTTTATCTGTACCTTACAAGTATTACTATACTATTCTATTGCCTTAGTTTGGAGAGTGATATGGCTGTTGTCATCTTTATACATGAACTGGCTTTACCTGCAGTATACACCTCTTACCTGGTACACCTGTGGAGGAAATGTTTGTTAATACAAACTAACTGTTTCTACACATACTCCCAGATTCCAGGTTGATGTTGTGCACATATCTGTCCATCTCTTTCTGCACAGACTCTGGCCATGTCTTGACCACATGCAGGTGAACTGGGACATATCTAGACTATTGCCCAACCTTTAGTGACTTACAACACACTTATGCATGATTTCCTACACAGTTATATTATGTAGCACAGTGTGGGTGACAGTGATCAGTGATACTTTATTATTCAGAGTAACTGCAACACTCACAATTCCATACAATACCAGTACAGGGTATCAAGCTTTTATTTCTCGGCACAGTGTTCGCATCCAACGTACCTGTGGGAGCAATGTTTGTTAACAATAAGTATGCCACACAAAGTACCAGATTTCACATTAGTATTATGCACATACATCTCACTCTGTTACTGAACACACTCTGGTCACAGCTTGATAACATGGGGGTGTAGATAGGACATACTTGGCTTATTACTCTCATAACAGTTTCGGGAGTTGCTAGAGTAACATGTTTGTTCTCATAGATGTGTGGCAATCAGTTGTATTCCCTCTTTGTTGCCTTAACATCTGGGATCATCCCACTGACTTCCTAGGGGGACAGGTTGACAGGCAGCAGGTATGGGCCCATATACTGGACATTCTGGTCTTATCTGTACAGTTGTGGGGTATGATTCTGTATGCAGCCTACTTCCACTCCCAGGATTCAGACCATGGCTGTGTCTGCTAAAACTAAAACACTGTCCATCACAGTTGTGTGTGCTATATCGATATTGTTGTATATCTCATATCTGCTATCTGCCTTTTAATTCCCTTGTGGTTATACATTCTGACCTTGCATTATAACACTCTTATACAAGATTTCCTAGACAGTTATATTATGGAGGACAGTGTGGGTGACAGTGATGAGTAATACCTTATTTTTCAGAGCAACTGCATCAGTCACAATGCCATACAATACCAAAGTAAACAGTACCAGTACAGGGTATCATTCTTTTATTTCTGGGCACAGTGTTCGTATCTGACAGACCTGTGGGAGCAATGTTTGTTAGCACTACCTGAATGTTGCCACACACAGTACCAGATTCCACATTACTATTATGAACATACATCTCATTCTGTTACTGTGCACACTCTGGTCACAGCTTGACAACATGGGGTGTAAATGGGACATATGTGGCTTATTATTCTCATAAGATTTTGGGGAGTTGCTAGTATGTCAGCTTTGTTCTCATAGATGTGTGTCAATCAGTTGTATTTCCTGTTTGCTGCCTATATGTCTGGGATCATCCCACTGATTTCCCAAGGGGACAGGGTGACAGGCAGCAGATATGGGCCAATTTACTGGACATTCTGGACATATCTGTGCAGTTGTGTGGTATGATTCTGTATGCAGACTACTACCATCCCCAGGATCCGAACCATGGCTGTGTGTTCTAAAAATACAACAGTTCACGTCTCAGTTGCATGTGCTATTTGGATTTTGTTGTCTGCCTTTTCACTGTTTTCTGTCTATGTGTCTCTCAGTTGTACTAAATGACCTATGGGGATTACACCAGTCATATACAGACATTCCTACACATTTTATTTATATTGCACAGTGTGGGTAACAGTGCTTAATACAACACTACTATTAAGTGATTGCAAATCTACATTACCATATGATACCTGGGTATACAAGTGCAGTCCAGCAGTTAGACCTTTACTGTCAGGCTATTATGCTTTTATTTACATACAAACTATATGAGACTCTTTCTCCATATTTCTCCATATTCTCCGGTGTATGCAGTACTTGCCTTAAACAATATAGGTTTTATACTGGCAATTGCCTTACTAATACTTTTAGATTTATTTTCTATGACAGTACATGCAAGGGTGTTATTAACCTGTCTCGCATCGCAACCTCTCCAGGCGACAGCCATGGGCCTCCTGGTTCGTGGCCCAATCACTTGCCGCTGTGAAGGACATAAGACGAATATTTAGCCTTACCTATCCATAATATACATGAGCTGGCAATTATTACACACATAGTGGACTGATACTTACAGCTAGGACAGCCCCTGCCATCCTAGCCTCTTGGATCCACAGTTCCATGAGATCCCATTTATGCCACTTCAGGTCGACATAGTGATGCCTGACCTGCTCACCAGTTTGGGGTATGCCAGTGGCACTGGTGAGGTCATGGGTGAGATGGTCCCAGGCTTCCACCTTATATTGGGAACCCTGGTACTGGCCCTGCAGCAGTCTCTGCTCATGGTCTTTGACAAGGAGTCCTGCCATGACTCTGGATTCCTGGATGCCCCAGTGCTGCACCTGGTAGTGCACTCCCTCTCCCCTTTCTGCCATGGTGCCAGCAAGGGGAAGCTACAACCAGTTATGAGATGTATTCTCACCTGTTGGGTTTAAGTAGGGCCGAATTCCAACACTTTGCCATGATTGGCCGGTTTTGAAAAGGCTAAGCTATGGACAAACCTGCTTACCTAAGCTTGGCATTGTTTAAAGGGGTATACCACTGGGGACATTGAGTTAGTTGGCCTACACATTGCTTACACCTCCTAAGCTGGCCTGTGCAATGCTTAGCATTGTTTAAATTTGATTTTGCATTATATTTGCTTTTTGGCATTGATTTATTATTCATTACATAGGTTCATACGTTCATAGGTTCATAGGTTCATACTAGGCTTTCTGCCCTAGGGCATTTATAAGCCTAGCCAGAGTGTGTTTGGCTTTCGCCACCCATTTTAAATTAATTTTGCCATGCCCTTTTTCGAGGTTAGTATACTGTGCCTCTGTCTAACAGTGACACAGAAGTGATACCCGGGGTAAACCTACGATCTCCCATCCACTCATCAAGATTCCTCTTGAAGAGAGTCAATGAGGGACTCTGCCTAACCTGGACTGGGATTTTATTCCAGAGTGAAGGGAGCCTCTGGGTTATGAATCTGTCCCTCCAGCATGTCCTATTTATTTCAGTGCTGAGGTTCAAGTCTCTCGAGTGCGTAGCTCGATGGGATTTGAATTTTCTGAGGTGCAGCATGTCCATTAATTCCGGGTTGGACATGGCTTTATACGTCAGGCACAGATCCCCTCTGATCAGGTGGTATGCCACTGAGTAGAGCTGGAGTTTCTTTAACCGGGCAGCATATGGCATCTGTTTGAGCCCTTTGATCCTCTTGGTGAGGTACTTTTGGTGTCTTTCCAGTTGCTGCAGGTGTCTGGTAAGGTACATCCCAAAAGGGGCATTGTACTCAATTATGGGCCTGATGAGGGATGAGTAAAGAGGCATGATGACCTCCCTGATCTAGATGTGAATCCCTTCAGGATTAGGTGGGCTATATAAAATGTTCTTCTAACCACTTTGGCCATGTGGTTGTCAAATGAGAGATTGCTATCAACTTCTTCTGTACTTAATGGATTACCACCTATGTGGTAATTTGTGGGCACTTTGTTTTTTCCAAAGGGGATGACTATACACTTTTTGGCGTTTAGCTTGAGGCTATGGCTCTGGCACCAGTTGTCTGTTTCTATGAGGCCCTTTTGGAGGATGCTTGTGTCGGCTGGAGAGTCGATTATGGCGCCCAGTTTGCAGTCATCTGCGAACCTGGTCAGCCACAGTCCTTCCGTGTTGGCCTGTACCTCCGAGAAATATATACCGAACAAGAGAGGTCCCAGGACTGAGCCTTGTGGGATGCCACTTGTAACTGGTTTGGAGTCTGACATGGCTCCAGCAATTCTAACCATGTGGGTTCTGTCCTTGAGCCAGTTTGCAACCCATCTAGTGACATAAGGGTTTATATTTAAGCTGGTGAGCTTATCTATAATGCCCGAGTGGGGTATTGTATCGAAGGCTTTTGTGAGGTCCAGGTAGGCTGTGTGGACCACCTTCCCCTCGTCAATGGCCTTGGTGACCGTTTCAAAGAAATTGACTAGGTTTAAGAGGCAGGATCTGCCCTTAACAAAACCAAACTGGGTAGGATCCAGTGTCTGTAGGTCCCCAATATCTTTATTTATGAGGTCCATGATGATCCTTTCCATAGCTTTGCAGACCAAGCTAGTCAGGCTTATGGGGCAATAATTTCCAGGATCCGTTGATCCATCTTATATATATGTCTGGTATCCATGATTCATGTGTACATACACTGTATGGGGTTCTTGTGTTTAGTAGGGGACTTCAACACTATTACATTTACACCTCACATCTGGGCGAACTTCAGTACTCCAGTTCACATATTTCTGTTATGTAGTAGGTTATAGAATATATGACTGTATACTGATTCCTTTCACATATTCAGTTTGATTTTACTATAGTGAGGGTTTGTTTGGTGATACCTCACTATTATGTACTGCTGTGATGGCTTGGTGGTTAACTAATGTGACTATAGTGTATCGGGTCATGGGTTTAAGACCTGCAAGACTGTTCATTTTGTTGCTGGACAGTACAGCAGCTGTTGGATACAGAGTGATTAAGGCACTTTTAAGCACTTGTTAGCAGGTTTGCGCAGGTTTGCACGAGGGTAAGCAATTCTAACCTCCAGTTAAATATGATTACAAAGAGTTAGCTTCAGTATTGCCTAACCTGTGTGCGCATTGCTTACTCCCACGCAAATGGCTTAAACCCGCTTACTAGTGCTTACATATGCACTCTCCCTTACTACTGCTTAATAGTGCTTACACTTGCTTACTATTGCTTACTCCAGCTTACGACTGCACTAATTTAGACAGTAATGTCTAATGGTTCTTGGGAAGGTGGAGGATTTAGAAGCTGTATGGAGTTATCATTCATTACATATTTTACCTTCCATTTGCATCCATGATTCCTGTGTACATATACTGTATGGGGCACATGTGATTATCTGTGGACTTTGCAACATTATGACACTGACACCTCACATCTGCATTTAATGCAATACTCCAGTTCACAAATATATGTTATTTAGTAGGTTATGCAACTAAAATATTGGTCATAACGTGATTTGACATGGAAAATGGAATGTATTGCAGTGGAATGCCTGCTTATAAGGCGAATGCTCTGCTCACTATAGTATTGCTACACTGCATCATTTGCATATATTTTCCTTGTTATCCTCTTCAGCCATTTAAGCTGCATTAACCATAGCTAAGCAATGGGCAAACCCGTGCACCTATGGTTAGCTTTAATTGGATTCATAAAAAAATAGTATGTTTATTTTGTTTGTAGTTACTATTGCTGTTATACATGTGGGGGGATGTTGCTGGGGGTATACCTATGAGTGGTCTTGCTCATTCTTTTGGCCTTTCTGCTGTTCTTCATTGTGGGGGGCTCTGCTCTCAGACATGCCTCCTGCACTCTTACACGCTCCATGTAAGATTTGGAGCTCAGGCAGCGCACCTTCATTAATATGCATGGTGTGCTGCCGTCCTGCTCCTAAACGGCCATTTCCGTGCAGGACTAAGCTAGTCCTGAATGGAAGATTAGCAAATCCAGGGGATTATTTAAGAAAAATAAGTATTTTTTTCATAAATAATGTCATTGTATAATAGTAATAACCCATGTCTGGGTGTGAGCAATGCTGGATTTACCCACAACAAGATGTGGGTTATTGCTTAAGTAACATATAGCAATGTAAAGTATGGAAAAATGATCCTGTGCTGAATGGACTCAGCTAGGTCAGTAAAAGTGACAGACAACTGAGGTATCAGAATAAAAAACACCCTAAGACAGTTAACATCATCCATGGTCTGCACAGCATTCATCGTTGCCACAGGATCAGGCTGACACTATATGACATAGTGGATCAACTGTCAGTGTTACTCTAATGCAGTATAGGGTGCCCATGTTGATGGCTCACACAGCAGTCCTGGCAGCTTCTTCCATGTATGGAAACACTCAGCCCATGTTGCTCCACAGAGGAGACTGATGGGATGACACTAGTATGTGGAGACACACTTTGGGAAGGAACATGGGTGCCAGTTAATTGTCTAGTTGTGACTGCTAGGCCCACACTGAGTTGACAAGTAGCAGATGTGCATGCACATTGCAGCATCAACATTGATGCCTAATGACCAAGGGCTAGCCTACTTAGTGGAGGTGAGTCTCTTCCATGTGGCACTAGGCTAAGCAAATTCAGGGCACTCAAAACCAGGTTTGTAGTACAGCACTACTGTAGCACTGCCTTAACTGGGGTTGCAGTGGATCATGCCACAGATAACATGCTGTCATTCTGAGCAGCCATTGCTGCCATGGCCCACTGTGTCTGTGCTCCTATCTTTCATGCAACACATGCAGTTGGTGTGAAACATGATCCATGGAACAGGCAAATGCACAAATGTCAGATCTGTGACATTGTTGGGAACATTCATTTGCCTGAAGGAGTAGGCAGGCACCCTCTGACATGTACCCATGCACACCAGTTACATGCCTACATGTATTAGCTGGGCAATATTATTTTGTTGTGGATAAGTGTTAACATCACCAGCAAACTTTACATGAGGCTGTGGTCCGCAAGCCTCATCCTGTAAAACATCTGATATCCTCACCTTGTCAGAATGTCTGGACATGTTTTCCTCCACATCTGCATCGATAGCTTCATCCACATGACTGTCACCATCTGGGACAAACTTTATCAACAGATCTTTGTCCTGTGTACCAGGGGTCATGCTAGCACAGTGAAACATATCAGATTCCACTTGGGATCATGAGATGGGCTAATGGAGGATGAAGACAGTGGATGTGCTAAAAGAAAGACAGATGACACTGGTTAAATAAATGCACATATATTGCAAGCCCATTACTGACATATAGCACAACTATATCACTGCAATGTTACAGATGCTAAGGACATACCAGGAGGTTGAGTCTGAGTATGGCCCATGGAACCCGTGTAACAGGGACTTAACAATTGTGTTACATTTGCAACATACATTGAATATGTGAGTAATAACAACATAAAACATACCTGACATATCCTTGTGGGAATCCACCATCAGATGCAAGGACTAAAATGGACTAAAATGCAACTGTTGTAGAAAAATGAAGGCATCAGCACAGTATTAGTAAGCACACACTTTCCAGCAGGTACCATTCGAGTAGAGGTATAACACACAGTTGGTAATATATACACACACAATTTGGTTGCAGCTAAGGTTCCAATGGCAGTTGTCCTATGTAGGGATAGAAAGACACAGTATTAATGGAGGACAGCAATAGAAGTATCAGCACTGACATGCAGAAGGCAGAGGAAATAATGTACCATTTACACACTCCCACTGTGGTAAGTATGCTGTATGTCATAATGCAGATCCTGTAGTGGGAAAATGCAAAAAAGCACAACAAGTTTTTATGCAACACAGTCATGAATGCAGGCAGAGGTCCATGATGATATATACAGCACAGTAACATGATATGGTGATACTCACATTTCATACAATGCTGTGTTGGCCAGATGTCCTGGTGTATGAAAAACAGTGATATTAATGTCATACAGCACAGGTGTGCTACACAGTGATGGAGCCTATAAACGTGGTGGGAAACCATACCTGGTCTGTCTGTAGATGCATTTGCATGGCTCACATCTCCTGAACATGTATCTGTTGGTTATAATGGCAGGAAAATATCAACATTTCAGTATACACTGCTGGCATGACAGGAGGTAGAGGCAATAACAAGTAATGGTCATAGTAACAGTATATGGTGATAGACACTCACCTGTCATGTCTTGCTGCAGGGCAAGAAGTGGATGGACCTGTACAAATTAATTCAGACAACATTATACAGGTCACTGGTAGTGTTATGTATGTACTGCATTTGTACATTAACATGCCATTGCACTTACATTGCTCATTGTCACATGTGTGCCCCCTTGTGAATAATGCAGTTTTGCTGTTGGAACACAAAGATAATGATACATGAGTAATCTGAGAGCAACCTGCTGTACTGAGGTACTCTACATGCAACAGTGTTATTCAAAGTACCATATACATGTGCGGCCTGGTGCACCTGCATCTATTTCATCCCTAGGTATATGTTGCTAATCACGTGCTGTATGCAGGGATGCCAGAAAGTCTGTCAGCTTGTCTGAGGCGGGAAAAGGTGGGCCACCACTGATGGCATCCCTCAGTCTCTCCTACTAGTGTACCATGCTGGCTGCATAAAGGATCATGTCACAGTGCCATTGGCAATAGGCCTCTCGGGATCTGTTGTGACTTCCCACAGCATTAATCATGTTGGTAAGGTCAGCCCGCACTTCATTCCTCCAAACTGTATTCTCTGTCAGTCCATGGAGTCTACATCCATGCTGGCACAGAACACAATTATAATTTCAATTTCTTGTGGGGAAAAATTGTCAACCCTAGGTCTGTTTGTCATCTGAAAGACAATTATATGCACATGGGTAGATTCATATGGGGACACACATATGTAGAATATTACTACGGCATATGACAGTTGCTCTTATCTGCATTCATGTACACTACAAAATTACATATGAAAGTCCCTGTCCCGTATAGTAGTGAGACATAGAAAACAACATCTGTGATATGAAAACAATGCCTGAATATATAAGACATGGAATAACACAGAGAATGCATGTGGGAGTTGAACCCATTACAGTGGATATCAGAGCAGTGGATGGGCAGCCACAATACCATTATGCCATGTGATCAGTACAATCTGAATGCACTTTACGTTAACATACTTATCATAACATATGTGCAAACCAATAATGTTGGGTGGCTGTCAGGCAGAACCACAGTTTGCGAGACACATTCTAAAAATAACATGTACTGCCAATAGATATTATGCAACACAAGCCTAAACAGCCAATCTGTGGAAAGCAAGCCATCACACTAAAGTGTTATGCATGAGTAGCTACATATTGACACAAGCAGTAAAGAACAGTCAGTGCTATCCCCATTTCATGTGTATGAGATGAAATTCAATGACAACTACTACTATATTACTCTTAGCAGAAGGTATCAATATACACTTAGCAGAAAGTATCGGCACTGTAGAACTTAAAGAAAATTTCAGGAAGACTCATTATCCACAAGCATACAACATAAGGTAATCAGACATAAACATGAATATATATTTTTATTAAGGCACTGTTTATATTAGATGTGTTAGTAAGCATCAGCAGATACCATAACATAACTACAACTGCATAATATGTAAAAATAAATAGATACTGTTGGAATATGTCAGTTTCCATAAGTATGCCACAGAATGTAAAGAGTCACCAGA
Source organism: Protopterus annectens (assembly GCF_019279795.1). Lineage (NCBI taxonomy): Eukaryota > Metazoa > Chordata > Ceratodontiformes > Protopteridae > Protopterus > Protopterus annectens. The sequence goes on along the minus strand of NC_056728.1, from coordinate 334,648,495 downwards.
AATATATACATGTGGATATTTTGTTAGTGCATTCATATGTACTGTTCACTGGGGCTCTTTACATTTATATGTACAAATTCATATGTGGAATCCCAGCTTGCAACCAGCTTCAACACTTAACTTCATCAACACTATAAGAAAACTATCACTCCAAACCATCCCCAACATTAATGTTAACATCTCCCTCTGACCCTTCCACATCCTCCAATCGCTGTCAGGAATTCTCTCTCTGAAAGCAGTACATACCAACTATATCAAATCATTGTTACTCAAGCTAAAACTCTGCTCCCCCTCAGTAAATAATCTACCTCCTCTCTTTCTTCAGAAGGAAGCAAATTCGCTTGCCTTCCCATCTCTATATTTATCAACCATTCCATTACTGAAAGTAAAGTTCCCACAATCTGAAAACAAGTCTATACTTTACCCATCAACAAGGCAGGTAACTCCTCTAAACTTGTCTATTTCAGGCCAATTGCAATTCTATCCCCTCTCTTCAAAATACTAGAGAAATGTGTTCACGAACAAGTCCTGCACTACCGCTTTCAGGAAAACCTACTTACCACCACACAGCATGGCTTTCACCCAAAACATAGCACCTACACTGCCCTCATTTCCTTTATAAACAATGTATCCCATGCTAGAGACAATCACAAACATGGCCCTTGCCTATTTCTTGATCTCTCAAAAGCTTTCAACACTGTCTCCCACCCCTCTTATTGAGTAAACTTTCTCAACTGAAGCTATCCTCTTCTACTATATCTTGGTTCATTAGTTGCTGCAAAGACCAACTTCAGTCTATTATATGACACTCTTCATCTCCTGCCCTACCTGTCAAGATGGGTGTACCTCAAGGATCACTCTTTGACCTACTACTGTTTAACATCTTTACCAACCTATTATTTACATCCTGTCCACAGTCATCATTTGCACAATATGCAGATGAGATGACTCCACAGTTATTACCATAGCTGATTTGTTCTCTGACCTAAATATAATTACACAAAAATCCTTCTTATCCATAGAAAACTGGCTCACCAATAATCAGCTAATTTTAAATCCCAAGACAAATCTCCTGCTTTTTATTCTCAAAACTATGAACCATCTTAAATCCTCCTTCTCAGTCTCATCCCTTAATAATACATCCATCACAGTGGAATCTTACTCCAAGCTTCTGAGGGTCATCATTGATGACCAACTCAAATTTGACCTGCACATTCTCAATAACATCAAGAAAACTCACCAAAAACTTGGATTCCTTTATAGAAACAAAACATTTCTCTCCAACAAAGCTAAAATCTCCCTATCCCATGCCTACCTTTTCCCTAGCCTAATCTATGGATCACAAATCCTAAACAATCTTCAAACCACTCTTTTAACAAAATTAGAATCCACCTACAATAAAATTGCTAGATTTGCTGCAAATCAAACCTACTACTCTCATCACTGTCTTGCTATGAAAAGCTTAAACTGGTTAGAATTTCCCAGTCTTCTGCTTTTTTCTCAGCTTCAGACCATACATTGTATTTTGCATCTGCCCTCCTTCTGTTCCGACATAGCCCCATTGGTCTCTCTCTATACCCCACTAAGGTAGCTCCAAACCACTGAACAAAACCTCTTTCAAATCTACAGACCTAAAACCAGAACAGGACAAAACTTTTACAGTTACTCCCTTACCAAATCATGGAATAAATTTCCTTTGTATATAAGAAATATAAATCACCCTCAAAAATTCAAAATTCCTACCAAAAACTTTCTCAACAGTACATGGATCTGTCACTGCCACTACCCTCCTTGGCTGCCCATCCTGTACTCTTCACCTCTCTCTCACCTACCTCCTTCTCTTCCTCACATCTCTACTCTTAAGTTGTACATTGATTTTTGACTGACATTTGTTCTTTGTTACTAGACTTAAGTCGACTAAATATCTACAATTTTTCTCAAACTATGAAATGGACCTTCTAGTATAGTGATTGTGGTTCTTGATTCATTGGTATTTGTGTGTATTTAACCAATGACATGTTAAATATGTATTTCATTATTTTGCTAATTCATAGTTGTGAAATTTTGTACCGGAGATTTTTTTATTCTATATTTTTGTTCTAATTGTGGAGCTTTTCTCACTGGGCCTCCACCGAAAAACTGCTTTGACTCAGTCGGACTAACCCAGTCAACAAATGTCAAATAAATTATAAATAAATTGTTAGTGATGCAGATGTACCCACCTGTATGCATATAGGTCAATCCTATACCCCCAATAAGTCACATACATTTTGTGTTGCAAACACATTTCCCAAAAAGCATAAATGTAAGTATTTGCAAATACATTTCTATGGTGTAATAATAATACCATAGATCTATAAAGATAGTGATATATCTCACCACAGCATTGTCAGCAGGTGCCATGTTACCTTTGAAGCTACCTGTAAGTCAGGTATACCTGAAAGTTAGACCAGCAATGTGCAGACAGCTTTGTGTCATGCATAATTGATGAGGTTCATTAACATTCCAGGTTTTGGGACCCTATTTGAGCACATCCGTGTAAGTTCTCAAAATTCCGTGCATTAACAAATAGATTGACATAGCAGGAAGATGCGCTGTGCAAATACCCAGTAGGTATCTTTAAATGGGATCATGTGTAGCACATGCCCATTAACTTCCAATGATGTGATACCATCCTATAAGCACCACTTTTAGGATGTGAGTTTGATATATTTACAGATCAGACCATTGCTACTTGCAAACTTTGTGGGACATCAGTGATCATTTTTTGGAAATTTGCTATCTTAAGATTATCACTGACAGGACTACTGAGACTAGGCTTCTACATGTCTAGACATTCAATTGGAAAATGGAGGAGACCAACCAGATGCTGCCCGTCTATGCTGCAACTGAGCATTGTGCGAGAGCAAGACAATGGAATGTTGCTATGGTCAACATAGGAACCAAATTGTGAAAGAGCACCAACGTCACACTGGAATCCATTGGACTGGAGTGCAGGTTCACCACAGTTATAATGAAATGCATTAGAAGGATACTGATGATCTTTGCCAGAGGGTCATGAGGTGCAGAGACAGCCAGCAGCTAACTACAGCAATTGCCATAATCCCCAGTGCATCTGTACTTTCTTACAAAAATCACACATATAGCTGTGACCCATATGCCATAAATATTCCTTTTAAACTCCTTACATATCTTTTCTAACAATTATTTCATCTGGGAAATCAAGAAGAAAAGTTGACTGCCCCCCCCCCCCAAAAAAAAAAAAATATAGGTTTGATTCCCATGGTGGTCATTTCTTTAATATTGTTTTTGATATGTATACTATTGAATATAACATCTGTTTGTTTTCCAACTTATAGAGTCCATCATTTTACACATCCATTATGGCCATGTTTTATTGACGCCTACAGTGCCTGGGCCACGGATGACTACGTATTTCTCCATTATCTCTAATACTCCAAGACCATCACAGGGTATACTTCTGTATGTGTGAATACTGAGCTATACAGATCCCAATTAGTCAACTCTGCTTTAGAAAATGAGCAGTATTGTTAAGTACCTGTTTTTGAACACATTAGTTTAAAACCACTGCAGGTCAGCATTTCTAGCAGATATTATATGTTGTAAAACTTACTGCTATCTGGCAGTTACACATCTTGAGTGTGTGTGGAGCATAAAGGCCTCTAGCATTTAGGTGTTGGATGGATGTGTATTCCTCCATTGTCTGTGGGGATATGAAAACACACATTCAAAAGTAGTTTGTTATGAGGGAAGATACTGTGCTGTGTATCAGCTCAACCTTTTAATCAAGAGGCAATCATCTATATATGGCTAAATGCGGGTTCAAAACCACATAGGGGTAGCTTTCATTAAATATTTGTCTGTCTGTGTAAACATTTTGAAAATGTTTATATAGATACCTGCTTGTTCATGTTTATAGGTTCATAGGTTTATAGGTAGGTACTAGGCTATCGGCTCTGGGAACTATATAAGCCTAGCCAAAAAGGTTCCCTGGCTTTCGCCACCCAAGAAAAATATTTTCCTGTGCTCCTGTCAAGCAATGCCACAGAAGTGATCCCCAGGGTGAATTTTCTATTTCCCATCCAGCCATCAAGATTTTTCTTAAAGAGGGCCAATGAGGAGCTTTGCTTGACATGAATGAGTAGTTTGTTCCAGAGTATGGGAAATCTCTGGGAAAGGAATCTATCCCTCCAGCATGTTCGGTTTATTGTGGTGACAAGGTTTAGGTCCATGAGCATGTGGTTTGGAGAGATTGGGATTTCTTTAAGTGTAGCATGTCCAACAGCTCTGGGTTTGACATAGCTTTGTATGTTAGGCATAGATTGCCTCTGAATAGGCGATATGCGACGGATTAGAGCTAGAGGTTTTTGAAATGGTCTGCGTATGGCATCTGTTTGAGGTCGGTAATCCTCTTAATGAGGTATTTCTGTGGCCATTCCAATTGTTGTAGGTGTCTTGTGAGATACATGCCAAATGGGGCATTGTACTCTAGAAAGGGTGCGATGAGGGATGAGTACAGAGGAACAATGATCTCCTTTTTTCTAGTGAACCCTTTTGTGATGAGGTGTGCCACATAGAAGGATTTCCTGACTACTTTTATCACACTTTCAGTGTTTAGTGAGCTACCGCCTATGTGGTAGTTCATGGATACTGAGACTTTCCCAAAGGGGATGACAATGCACTTCTTGGCATTGAGCTAGAGGCCATGACTTTAACACCAAGCATCTGTCTCTGTGAGGCCATTTTGTAGAATGTCTACATCATTAGGTGATTTTATTATGGCTCCCAGTTTGCAGTCATCTGCGAACTTTGTTAGCCAAAGATCTTCTGTGTTGGCCTGGACTTCAGAGAAGTAGATGCAGAACAGGAGAGGACCCAGGACCAAACCCTGTGGTACTCCACTCGCCACTGGTTTGAAGTCGGACTTGGAGTCGGCTACTTTTACTGTGCGGATATCGTCAGTGAGCCAGTTGGCCACCCATCTTGTGACATAGGGATTTATGCCCAGTTTAGTGAGTTTATCTATAAATCCAGAGTGGGGGATGGTATCGAAGCCTTGGCGAGGTCAAGATAGGCTGTGTGCACTACCTTGTCCTCAACTACGGCTCTAGTGACTGCTTCAATGAAGTCAATCAGGTTTAGTAGACATGATCTACCTTTTACAAACCCAAACTGTGTGGGGTCCAGGGTTTGTAGATTACCTTTCTCTCTGTTTATAAGCTCCAAGATTACATGTAACATGGCCTTGCAGACCAGGCTCATCAGGCTAATAGGACAGTAGTTTCTGGGGTCCGTGGTGGTACCCCCTTTGTGGAGTGGGATAACTATTGCTGTGCGCCATTCAGTAGTCACATATCCTGAGGTGAGGCTATAATTGAACATGGTACTTAGGTGGGGTGCCAATTTGTTCTGTAGTTTTTGGCAGTATGCAGCCTGGGATGTTGTCTGGCCCCATGGATGCTGTGTTCTTGGCATTAGAGAGTGCAGTCTTTACTTGCTCATCCATGATTACAGGGGCTTTACATTCTTCTGGTATTATGATGGACCCTTTGGAGGGTGAGAGGGGGTAAAGTTAGCACTGAACCTATCTGCTGGGATGTTGGCAATATCGGTTGGTTCTGTATATTTAGTGCCATTGAGCTGTAGCTCAGAGCAGATATGAGTGTTGCCATTGAGATTCTTAACATAGCTGTAGAATGCTTTGTGGTTGTCTTTGGAATCAGTGGCTATTTTATTTTCATAACTGGTTTTTGGAAGACTTTATGAGGGATCTCAGCTTCTTGCTGAGGCTGACTCGAGAGTTCCTCCAATCTTGGGATTTTACTCATTTTTGTAATAGTTTCTTCCTTCTGTTGTAGAGTTTGTTTACAGCAAGGGACCACCTGATTGGCTTCCTTTTTTTGGAGGAAAGCATCTTGGTTCTGCTGGGGATGGCACAATCCATGGACTCATGTATGTGTCTATACGATGCATTTGTGTAAGATTCAGCAGTCGTATATCTATTTTCCGTCTGCATGGGTGTCGTGAAGTTTGCCACTTCTGTCTTAAGAAGTGTGAAGTTGGCTTTGGAGTAGTATTTGATGGTGGATTCCATAATGGGGGGTGGGGGTGAGATATGGAAATCTAGGGTGATTAGCTTGTGGTCGGATCTGACCAGTGAGGAGTTAAACTCTGGCGTGGAACATCGGTTACCCATATTGTTAATGACCAGGTCCAGGATATTGCTGCCCCTGGTGGGGGTGTGGTGAAGCTGATCCAAGGCATTGGAATTTATGAATTCCAGAAAACGTTGAGTGAATGAGTTGGTACATGAGTAGTTTTCCCAGTTGATGGTGGGGTATTTGAAATCACCCATAATTAAGGTATTGGGTTGTACATTAATATTTTCCAGTATCTTAAGAAATTGAAGAGTGGGAATCCTGGGGCATGGTGGGGGTTCTGTAACAAGCTACAACCTGGATTGCAGTCTTGCCCAGTCTTAGTTACACTTGGATAATTTCGGATGCATTATGTTGAGCAACTAGTCTGGAGGTGTGGATATCCTTAATGAATATGGACACGCCTCCACCTTTAGTAGTTCGGTCCAGGTTAGGTGGCTGAAAGGTTTGGTATGAATTATAGCCTAGTAATGCAGGGGTGCTTTCTGGAGCCTTGGACCAGGTCTCTGTCACTGCACAGATGTCAATGTTCTCCATTTTAAGGAGTGCCTCGAGTGAGTGCATTTTGAGGTTTAGACTTCTAGCATTGAATAGCATTACCCACAGAGTTTGCTTACTTGTACCTGTTATGGTGGTGAATTTAGCATTTGAACCTTGCCTAAAAAAGGCACTATAAAGGTGGCAAGAGCCTTAGCCAGTATCCGGAATCCCAGGGGTGACAGGTGTAAGCCATCTCTGGCAAAGCATCGTGGTCTGTCGACCATGTTGTGCCAGGCAGACAGATACTGGATCCCCTTAGAATGACACCAGGAGCTTAGCCAATTGTTGAAGTCAATCATTTTGCCCTTGTACTGTGGTATCATTCTGGGTGATAGTAGGATCCTACTCAGGGTTTAGGGTCATACCTGCCTGGGCTACAAGATCCGAGAGCTCCTCCATGTCTCTTTTTATGTAGTCCAGACAGGTACAACTCAGGTCATTCACACCAACATGGACAATGACAGAGTCGTATTTGTACTTGTTGTGGACTGACCTGACTGCATGCATTATGTGGCAGATCCTGGCACCTGACAGGCAATTGACAGTAACTTTCTTCTAGCCTGGTAAGTGGGACATCAGTGTGCCTGACTGTAGTGTCACCTATGACTAGTGTGTTGGGTACATAGTTTTGCCTTATGGGCTGAGGTTGAGTGGCACACTGATTTTTGGGCTATGTGTCATTTGGGTAGTGTTCGGGGTGGTGGTTGTCTGCATTTCAGCTTGATAGGTCTCTGTTGCTTGGGCAGATTTTTATGAGAGCTTCCATGAATGTGGGTGTGTGATTTGTGTTTCTATGTGTGGGTTTTCGGTAGTGTGGGTTTTGAAGGACTATGTGTTGAGTGTGGTGTGGTGCAGGTGTTAACCTTCTCCTCTTGACTGTCTAGTCCAGTCTTGGCTAGAAAGAGCTTGGCTTCCAGTTTTGCTATATAAGTGCATCTCTCACAGGTTGTAGTGTTGGGTGGTAGGAGGAGATGGTTGTCAATGTACATGAGGCAATTGCTACATTGCCCCAAGATGCTCAGATTCATCAGGTGGACAGGAGAAAACACCGGGAGCTGATCCATGGACATGCCTGGATAGGTGCTTATTAATTTAAGTACTAAGAACTGTATTCATCTTGACAAGTGAGGAAAGTTGAGTGCTGTAGTAATTTATAGTTTATTTAGTGCTTACAACAAGTTCTGAACAAGTGATGAGCACAAGGAAACAGTTTTGAGTGCTGAAACTAAAAAAAAATATTGGCTAGTTCTAGCTAAAGCTAGCTAATTTTAACACCAATCCCAAGAACAGAAGCAGGTCACAGGCTGTTTGGTGATCCACAGTCTTGTCCCAGATAATGCAAGGGTCTGCAGGCTTGTAGTCTTTTTCTGGCAGATGCCTCAAATAGCAACCAGACCAATCAGGTATGTTAAGCACAGACACTCACTCTCCAACCAGAAAGAGTCAGGAATCAATGCACTCTGCTCCTACTCTCACCAGGATTAGAATATAAGCACAGATCCTAAACTGTCACCTATAAAGCAGCTATTAAGCTTTCTGGTGATCAGCAGTCTCCAGGAAATAATGTAACTGCACTCCTTCTCTCACCAGAAGAAAACAGAAGCACTAATCCCAAGATGACTACTGAGAGGCAGAATGTGGACTCTACAATAACTGGTGGTCTTGCAATAGATGCTTAAAGATAAGATGAAAAAATGGTTTATCCTAAACACTGCAGTGTGCACTAGAGGAGTTAGATGTGAAAGTAGGTAACTTAAGTTTTACCTGTCTAAAAGTTAAGATATTTAGTACATGCTTACACCTATAGCATTTGTTTTTTGGATTACTATGAATATCTCCATTCTACATAACTTTTCTGGCAACAGCAGCTCTGTTACTATAGCTGTATCTGTAAGGCTTTGACCATAGAGGTACACTTGGAACATAGCTCTCATCCAATCAAAGATACGTCTCAATATAATCAGGGAATAATTCAGAAATAATTAGTACTGATCAAGGACACGTTTTCTATTTTACTACTATTACTGTGTGATAGTGACAGTATTCAAGAATGGGGAATATTATAACATTGCTGAAGTCAATGTACTGTATACTTCTGTCATTATTTACTAAGAGCAATTCTCCACCCTTCCCCTACTGTTATTTGGAGGGAGTGAGATGGACAGATATACATTCTGACTCTAAATCAAGAGCATTCCTGAACATCAGGGATATTTGTGATGTATAATCTGATATGTAACAATAAAATAAATGTCGATATTTCCTGTCCTCTGACCTAACCTAACCTACATTTTGATGCATGTGATGAACTGGAAGTCTTCTGTATTTGCCCATTAAGTGCGGCTACGTGTCTTATTAAAATGTCCCAGACTCTGAGCTATGAAATGCTACTGTTATGTTTTTTTTTGTTTGTTTGTTTTTGTAACCACTGTACAGACATGCAGTCAGGTTTGCACGTTTTGGTTTTCAAATGCACACCACATAGGAAAGGTTGAAGTGCAATTTAACCATCTTGTAATGTGGAAACCCTGATCCACAATTTTACTTAATCCCTGCACAGTCATACCTTTGATTTGTTTAAATGCAGTTAATCCATACAATCACATCCAACAAGGATTAGCTATTCAAGTAGGTGTTAAAGTTATAGTGAGAACATAGCTAAGAGATGCAGAATTGAATCTCAGGTCCTCCAATCTGTCTTCATTAGTCTTCCAATGTGTAAAGTATTCTGTCTGATATTGTACTGTAAAATATAACTATAAAAGATGTGCTACAAAATAATCCAATAAAAAATGGTAGGTAGTCCACATTTGAGTTAAAAATGGAATATCCTTTATTGAAACACAGAAACAAGGGATCCTAGTTGAGTATAATGAAAAGCATCAAAAATATTCCTTATATATAATCAGATTGTTTGTAGCAAGGGAGTAGTTATACAGGGTGGTTCTGTTAAGAGCAATAATTCTTTTAGCCAAGTTCCCCTTCCCCTTAACACCATAGTGTAATCAGAGACTGTGCTAACTAAAACTGAATCTAGAAAGCTAGAGACAAATTACAATCTGAGACCAGTTTATTAACACTTTGTATAGGCAAACCAACTAATCAAAACTTTATTAATTAAGAAACAAACTAACTAAAATGACTAACAAAAAAATCTACCAACAGACATCTATCAGAATCAATATTAATAAATATACAGCTTTTACCAAAGATCACTTTCGTATCAGATAAGTATTTCATCAGGTTTGTGTGTCAAAACAAATCATAAGATGAATGAACATGTGTACAGATATACAACTGAAATCCTAAGTAGAATGGAAAAACAAATTAATTGTTAAGCTGCTAGTACAGTGATAAATGTAAAAAAAAAAAGCACTAAGGCCATGGGTATCTGTTAAAAGTATGGCATCTAACTAAGAAAACAATTAGTTTGAGAGTGTAAGACTGCAACCTTTAAAACAGAAAAAGGGGGAACAAAGAAAAAGACTAGGCCCATGCACATTATTTGCACTATCAGACTAGTTCCATGCACATTATGTGCACTATCAGACTAGGCCCATGCACATTACATGCACTATCAGACTAGGCCCATGCACATTATGTGCACTATCAGACTAGGCCCATGCACATTATGTGCACTAACAGACTAGGCCCATGCACATTATGTGGACTATCAGACTTTCACTGCCTAAAAGGAAAAAAATGCAACTAAAGTGTTCAATCTAAAGTAGCATTTAATGTGGAGCCATCAAAATTGATTAATGTATATATGAGCCACCTAAAGTATGTCCTTTATAACACTGTAAGTTAATGCTAAAAGAAGGAAACAGTGTTTGATATTTGTTTTTAAACACTATATATGCTGCGGTAGCATTGTCGCCTCACAGTAAGGTGCTGTCCAGTTCGATTCTCAGCTAGAGTGTCTTCTGCATGGAGACATGCGTGAATGGGTGTACCTTTGATGAAGGTTGTGCATCAGGCCTGGCAAGCCAGTATGTAAAAATCAACTGCCAATCATTAGCGGACCAGAGTTTCCGCTGTGGCGACCACTAACCAGGAAAAGCCGAAAGACACAAACAAACATATAAGCAAGTAATGTCAGCATTAATCAGTCCCATATCAGTCTGTAAAACAGTGGGGCAGTTTTCTGAGGTCTAGTATGCTTTTTGTGGAGCAATAATAATTAACCCTCAGTTTTCTAAATGAGTTCATTTTCAGCTGGCACAGTAGTTCATGTTTATCTAAAAGATTAGGGATGTCTCTTTCCAGTTCCAAAAGGTTCACATGGTCAATAATTTGAAATTTAAAACCAGTGTGTCTTGTGTAGCTGTATGTGCCAAGCCAGTGTGTTATTCTTGCAGTTAGCTCTAATTTCAGATAGATGGCCTGAAATCCTTTTTTTAAGTCTATTGAGCATTTTACCCACATAAAATCCTTCATAGTCATTGCAGCTAGCCCTGTAAACCACCTGCATTAAGTTACAGTCACCTCCTGCATTGATTTTAATCATTTTCTTTAAATACGGGCAGAAAACCATGACTCCTCCTGTATGTGCTGACAAAAGATACAGTTGGCTCCACACTTATTGATGCATGTATCCTGTGGTCTGGGCCTACCTTCATTCCAACTCCTGATGTTTCTGGGTTTCCTATACATAAAGGAAGGGTCTTTTCCAAGGATGTCCATTAAATATAAACTTTCAATATTTATGGCATGATTCTCTTTAATAACATTAACAGTGCTGTAATAGTCAACAGTAAAAGTCAAGATATAACTGTTTTTAGAATTGTTGTCCATAGATTTCTTTAACACCCTTCTATAAGGCCTGTTAAGTGCTGGTGCATTTCCACTTTTTATTTCAATTATAGGTTCCAAAATGCTTCTTAACACATTGCTTTTGTATACATTTTCACATTATTTTACCAAAACAGATCAGAATATTGTTAGAGTAATGGCTTGGCTTTCAGACTGATGCATGCTTCTATTAATTCAAGACTACCCAGCATGTATCTGCAAGATAACTGCAATAGTCATAAATTTTCTGTGATAACTAGCATACCTCTCATCCTGGAAACATCAAAAAATGTGGACAGAGGCCCATGAAAAATAGGTACAAATCTGTACGCTAACATGAAATTTACATACATAATTATGTAACTCCACCCACTCTGCCAAAGAAGATCATTCTCAGGACTGCAGAATCCACACCCTTTAAAAATACACCACAGTACTGTATTAGCAATCTATCTACATACTGTGGGAGTAGGACCCACAACCTTCTGCATCAAAAGCAAGTATACTACCTGTTGTGCTACTAACAATGCAAACTGACTTGGCATAAGCAACACTAAACTTCTTATCCCCTTTGGAACTTTGCAGCACAAGAAATTTGGAAAAAGCCAAAATGTATTGTGGGGGGAGGGGACAAATTCCCAAAACCAGGGAGTGGGACACATTTTAAACATCACTTGTATAATCTTAAAAAATTGCTAGAATAAAATGTTTTGGTGTTACCATACATTTCCTGAAAGATAGGAAGACCTAACCTTAAATGGCTATAATTATTTAGTGAATTAAATTCCCACTGATTTGCAAGAAAACCACAAATTTTAAGAGAAACACACACACACACACGCACACACGCACACACGCACACACGCACACACACACACACACACACACACACACACACACACACACACACACAGACACACACACACGCACATGTTCCCAAATGCACTACGCAGTTACAGAAAGGAACTCTTCCCTGTCCATCAAATGCAGCAGTTATAGAATGGACCTATTCCCCGTTAATGGACCGGTTCTTCAAATTCAGTAACAGCTAAAAAAAAGCAAGCAATTACAGAACAGACCTGTTTACACCTTTTCAAATGCAGCAAGCAATTAACAGACCTATTCTTCAAATACAGTAACAGCTAAAAGCAAGCAATTACAGAACGAGCCTGTTCCAAAATGCACTAATTCAATGCAGCAAGCAGTTACAGAATGGACATGTTCTTCAAATGCAGTAATTCAAACGACCTGTTCTTAACAGCTAAAAGCAAGCAATTACAGAACATACCTTCCCAAATGCAGTAATTCAATGCAGCAAGCAATTTACAAAACAGACCTTTTCCTCCTTCTTAAAAGATAAAAATAAAAGCAGTATTCAACTGCACACATCTATTCTAATGCAGCAATTAAGTAATATTCAACTGCATATATTGTGGAGGGAGGAAAGACAGAATGCGTCTGGACTGGAAAGAATTGAATGACCCCATTGTTAACAGCTAAAAGTGCTGAATTGCTATGTTTTTTCTTGTTGTTAATAGCTAAAAGTGCTGAATTACTGTTTTTTACTTCTTTTCCTTACCTGGAAGAGTTGGGGAAACTCTGCTGCTGCTGCAGAACTGCAGTCAACACAAGCACGCTACTTTTACACTGCTGGTACCCATCAAAATACAGTGTCAGTCAGTCACACCCCTCGAGCCCTCAGCCAAATTCCAACAGGCTGGCTGGCTGCTCACGAAGCTGATTTCATCACACATGCCTCTGCACATGATAATGTCAGCAGAAAATTGCCAAAAAAGCATGGAAATTCAAGAATAATGGGGGGGGCCACTCGGGAATTTGTTGCACCCCATTATTTGCACCTCAAAACTGGTAAATGCCGAGGAATTCAGTATGGTTGAGATGTCTGCTTACTAGTATGTATTTCATACAAAATGTTTACATATGAGTTAGGAGCAGGGCAAGTTTACTGAGGGTAATGTTAATTGTATGTCACAACCTAAATGACAATCAGTTATGTATAACTACCACAGTCCTTTTGACTGTGATGTTTTGCATACAACTTAATTTTCTTTGTATTGCTGTTTCTACAGCAGGTGGTGGAACATTTGTATGTCTGGTTGTGGTGTTCAGGGACTACTCTGTCGTGCATTGCATACCTACTCACTTACTGAATCGGTGTCTGCTGTCTCAGCATTTGGACTGCGTCTGGCATTAACTTCATTCAAACATGGCTAGCAGTTCTGCCTACAATACTTGTGCTCCTTTCTTTACAGCATTCTTGCATCCTGTGTTTAGGAATTGCTGTATACATAGTCAATCCTTTTCTTCATTTGTATCTGCCTTCTGTGTTATCACTGATCAACATTATACTGTTTGCATTTTGCAGTTACATAAGGATTGCTAAAAAATGTATGTAGGGCATTGATACATTAGTAGATTAGACAGTACTGTTTCTATGACCTAACCTAATGTTTTATATGACAAATGCCATCTTTTGTATTGCATTCCAAATATGTGATGCGTCAGCCAATGACCATGTTGCATTGCTCATCTCATTTGCATATAACTTTTTTATTTCCCACTGATTTTTCTTTTCACTATATTTTCATTATTTAAAAAGGTTATTTCATAGCTGTTAACATGAACCATTACTTGCACGGACTCCTGGGTTACTCTTGTGAGTGATTCACATATTCACATACCAACATAAATGTGTGAGTTACACATACAAGACAGGAAACAAAGAATAATGATATTTCCTCAGATAGTCTGCTTATCAATGAAGTTCAAGTATTATTTATTACAGGTCCCAGTAGTTGCGTTATGTTGTCAGTTTCATAGTGGTTTAACAGTGTAGTACTTGTTTTGTCTACATGTGCTGGTTGTGTATGTTTGTCATTCATAATAATGGCTGGTTAACAGCTGTTCAGGATTTCCACAGAAAAGCTGTGGTATGCATGTCACATCAAACACTGGAGTAACATGCTTACATTCTGTGATGGATCTAGGGGCCCTGAAATTGCCCTCTATCAAACTCATCTATTAATATAAATAATAGGACATTGGGAATGTGCTGTGCACATGAATATCCATCCGCTAGCCTCACTTGTTTTTATTATACTCCTTACACATAATCCTTATAGGTAATATGATCAAAGAATCAGGATTTAATGACACTTGCACAGTATGGTTCTATACCTTTCTTCTCATATGTGGGGATCATGTTGAAGGCATAGTAGTTCGTGTCTGTTAGATTCTTTATATGCACATCAATTTGTGTTTCATGACAGCCATGGTTTGCACAGGATTATGCAGCCTGATAGACAAGAAGTTTTCACCTTTATAATTTGGATTAATGCCATACATTACATATGGTGATAGGTTTGATGTTTGACTATGGGTATACTTAATTTTAATGTGTCATACAGAAATTTTTTTGCCTGTGCATTGTGTCAAAGTGGGTATGTTATATAGTCATATAGTTGCAGGAATGCATATTATATATTTTCTTTCTTGTTATATGATTCACCCTGACAGAGCATGGGACCCATTGACACTGTCCTATCAGACACTGGAGACAAGCACATGCCAGACCACTATCTGAGTCCTTGGATTCTGATGATGCTAATAACCATGATGGATATGATAAAGACAAGGAAGAACCTGGACCTGCATGTGCCATCAACCCTGCTGCACCCTAGAGGAGATGACTATCACCAGCAGCAGACAATTTTTGGGACCAGATCTGGAGGTTGATGACTGATGTCTTTCAGAAACAGATGTGGGAACTGAAGGGGAATTATTCCAGGATATGGCATGGGTCATGCAGGACTGTTTCAGGGAAATAGCCTTCAAGATCATTCATGACATTCAGCACTGTCAGGGAGGGCCCTCAGATTGCAGGTACTGTCTGTGTGATCTACTTGTGTACTGCCATCATCATGGTGTTTGTCATATAAGCAACTGGACTGTATAGGCACACTTGTGCATGCATAGCATATTGCTGCCATGCTTATGTGATACATATCTGACCATACCATGCAGATGTCATGTGACAATTTGCATTATTTTGCACCTGGTGCATGACACACACATTACCACATTAGACTTGCAGTAGTCATGTTGATGTCCATGAACTGCTCAACTTGATGCATACATTGCTCCATGTGGGCAAGTATAATACTCCATACGTGTGTGTGTGTGTGTGTGTGTGTGTGTGTGTGTGTGTGTGTGTGTGTGTGTGTGTGTGTGCGCGCACTTGCAGTGCAGCACATTGTTGTTTTACCCAATACACTGTGGACTTGTGGTGGACTTGTATGTCACAGTTATGAATTTTGCAGTTATCATGCTGCTACTGATGAGTTCCGCAGTATACATGTGCAGGATTCACAGCAACTTGCAAACAACATTTTGTCCATAGTTCAAAAATAACACAATGAGGTGGGTATGTTTGGTGGGTTGCCATGTCATGTCTGTTGTATGACACTGTTGTGTCCTGCTGTCACACTGGCATACTGGCTTTGTGTGTGGCTTGCATCGGCAAAGATGATGTCATGTTGTATCATCTAGGTGTGGCTGCTATATATGGGCAGTCCTCCTTTAAATAATACATAGACCACCACTGTACTATTCATGTATACACCATGGAATTGCTGATTTATACACCAACATTCAAGTATCTCTTCTTTTGCTTATGTTACATTTTCACATGCATTGCTTATTGTACATGCCCATATTTCAGCAGCTGGTGTACATATGCACTGATTTATGTGCATGCCTCTGCCCATATTCTAATCAACACAGAGACCCTATTGTACATTAAAACTGTGAGCAATCATGGAATCTGTGTTAATGTTCTATAATGTTAATCATAGGACTGTCCTTTGTTCAGTCATACCCATGGTCAATGGCATATATATTATTACAGGTCTTTATTCCACACTTTGTTCTTCATTGGCATGACAATATAGATCTTTATATGATACTGATTCTTAGCTTGTGTACCTATGCCTTTTGCTGCTAGATGATTACACATTACTGTGTGTGTGATTGTGTGATTGGTACATGACCATATTTAGTGACATCAGCAATGGAGATTTCCCATGTGACATACATATACCATTTGCTTCAATGTAGCTTGGGCTGATTTCAATATCATCCTATGTGGTGTACTCATGCATTTGCAATGTGTCCTGTCTCATAGTGTTGTCCTTCTGTATCATTTGCCAAGTTAGGTTTGTTGGCATGTTATCCTTGCTGTGGGCCCATGTTATCCACCTCCCCTCTCCCTTTGTAGGTTTGGCATATATTTTGCTCATATGCATGGTATATATTAACCTTCATTTGCATTGTCATCGATTACCATACAGTTTTATTGTTAGAATGACAATTTGTGCCAACCCTTTGACCATTATACACATGCAGGACATATGCACACAAGTTGCTGGCTATTGCTTGCATTACATCCTTGTTTTTGTTATACTTGTGTGCTACATATTACCCAGAGTAATTGTTCATACTTTATGTGCACAACAAGACAGCCCTTATTTAGCATTAATCATAAATTTCATAGCATTTTCTATTCCATGTGTCATTGTTATGCATATGTGTGTTAGCATTGCTTTCTAATAGGTTCTTGTTAGACCAATAAAAGCCACACATATGCTTCTACACCTGTATGTTGCCTCTGACACTGCATATGTGTGTGACATATGCATTACATTACATGTCTGTTTGGGTTGTGTACTCTTACTTATGTAAGTAGCAGCCAGTTTGTTGTTTTGGCACAGTACTGCTGTTTGGCACTGTGCTTGGTTGTTTGCCTTTCACATGCATTCTCAGAGGGTCTATTCTGCCTTGTGCTGTTCTTCTCCAGTGTTTCATGAGCCTCATTCGCTCATCCATGCTGTTGCTTGGCTTACACTTTCACTGCTGGCAGAATACTTGGGGATTTGATTCAATATCCAGTGTGTACAGTGATCCCTATTTCTTCCCCTACACTATCTCATTACAACCGAGTGACGCCTCCAGGTGCATCTGCAGTTACCTCCTACTGCTCCTCTAGGCGTCAAATATTGCTTGTTCATATTTGCATTAATAATTCCAAAACCATGCCCTGTACAAGGTATCAGAATATTTTATCTTGAAGCATACATGATGGCAAACACAATTGTATCGATATTTGACCTATGTCAATGAGTATTTGTTATAATTGTACGGTGATAACTTTATTTTTTAAAGGCTCAAGCCACGCCCACTAGGAGTTAAAGGTGCACAATCAAAAGAGCTGTACTGGAGGGAATGAGCTATACAACTGCCATCAGTCATACAAATTCAGGTATGACTGCCACACAGTTTGCAACACGTTATAATGTAATAGTGCATAGGTACATATGTATTTCTGCATGTCACCATAGCTGGTATGTAGCCCTACCCTCTTTGTCAACTTTACATTATCAGTGTTGAAGACTGTGCTTTCTATGTACCTCACCTTTCATTTATGATTATTTCTGACCTTTGTCTGTCATGTCTTGTGATATTTGTTATACATGTCTACCTGCTGTTTTGCCCTTCTCCTGCTCTTTCCCTTGTCTTTTCTATTCTCAATAAATAAATGAATGAATGAATAAATAAATAAATAAAATGGTGCCTATTCCTACCACAAAAAAAAAAAGAAGAAAAGAAAAGAAAACTTGCACATGCCCTTCTGACTGCCCCTCAGATTTTCCTATTCCAACATACCTTTTGTGGGTCCTCCTTTTTCACCCATACCCCACATCTGCATTTGTATCTCCCAGTTTCCTTGGATGTGTACATTACTTGTCTTCCATACACATGTCCTGCATGCATTGTTAGCTTCTTTTAGCCCTGGTGAAGTGACCATGATTGCCCTTTGCCTTTATTATATTTTTTATCAGAAATTTTAGGGATTCTATGGGATTCTGTATTTTTTGATGAATTTATTTTATTAGTACACAACTTACAGAGACATCCATAGTTGTTTGCGGACCTATTGGAGGGGCTGTTATAGATATATATTAATTTAACTTAAATGTCCTGCAGCTCACATTGGACTTTTATAATTTCTGTAGCTTTGTTAATGCATATCACAGTTTATGAGACACTTTCATGAAGGAGAGAGTGAATGTGACTGCTAAACAATGCAACAATACTGCTGGTCAATTATGCTTTTTGTGACATATTCTAAGTTTACTGAAGCATACTTGCATATTACAGGGTTATCTGCAACTCTTGTGCAGAAATTAGCAAAATGTGCCAGATTCCATGGATTTTATGGAATCTGGCCCCTTGAATGACAGAAAGTTTTTGGAAGCAGTGAAAAAGACATAAGCCTCTGTCCCAGAAAATGCACCTGAAAAGCTGAAAATATCCTTCATCAACAGCTGAAAAAAACCACAGTTATCAGCTGTAGTCTTGGTTCTGTAGCATTTTCTGTCCCGGCTTGGTGGGAATTAACTACTTGCAAACCATATACAATTTGATCATTAACTGCCAGCCTATTCCATTTTCCTATAGCACCTATAATTGAGTACACAGTGATGGATGCTTGTTATGTCAATCATGCTACATTCATTCACATTTGCATAATGTAGTGAACTGGGAATTGTCATCTAACTTCATTGCATCCCCTCTCTAAAATGTTTGGCAAATGAATAGCTTCTTACATGCTGACCTTTATTCAAGTGGAAATTGCTACTTGTGCCCCTATAAAAAATTGCATTATTTGATTTTTTTCTGCAAAAACACTGTTGTCTGCATTTTTTCTCCATTTTTGTATCATGACAACTTGTTTCTGTTTCCTGCATCATAAAGCAGTGGATTTTTGATTACTATCCATGGAAAATACTACATAACCTTAAAAAAGGACACGGGTTGATATCAAGAAGGCAGAGAACATATGAGTTCCAACTACATAACTGTAGTTGCTAAACCTATCAAGCTCTAAAAATGAGGAACCCTTAAACCATCTTCAGCTCAAACAGGTGCATGTGCAACAGACTTGAGAAATTATCTTCAAAAAATTATCTAAGAGACTGCATGCCAGTCTCCATATTAATAGACTCTGTGAAAGAAGTAAGTATAGTAAAAGGGAATACTTTTGTAAAAATTAAACCACCAGTGGATGCATCTACTTTTGAACCTGGGATAATGTTGACAGAAAAGTACAGTAATAATTATAACCAATATGAATATGTGAACAGAGAATCAAGAACTGTTAAGGAAATGTATTATTAAACCAAAATAAGAAACCTTAACCATGTAATTGTGTTATAAGTACTTCCATTTCTACCTTTATGGAAAGAGTTTTGCCTGGTTACTGAAGACAAGCCTGTAGAAGTAAAATGGATATAATCCAAAATCAAAACCTTGTACACAAATTGAATGAGTGGTACTCAGATTATGACTGTATAGGTTCATAGGTTCATAGATAAGCAGTAGGCAATCAGTCCGCAGACTATTTCAAGCCTAGCCAAAAAATTTATTTAAAATTTCCTTCTAGCCTCTCAGAGTGCAAGATAAGATATACCAGGAGAAAATTTGAGGCTGCCCATCCAGTTATCTAGGTTTACCTTGAAGGTGGCAAAGTTGCTACTCTGCTTGACATATAGTGAAGTTTGTTCCAAAAGTGAGGAATACATTTGTGTATGAATCAATCCCACCAATGTGTCCTATTCATCTGCTGATGAAAGCTCAGTTCCTTCAACTGAATACCTGATGTGCTACTAGTTCTGTGAAGGAATCAACAGATCAAATATGGTTGGATTTTTCATGGCACGAAAGGCTAGACATAGATTTTCATGGATGAGTCTGTAAGAGATTGAGTACAGAGAAAGGGCTGACAGTCTTTCCTGATAAAATGATTGACTTCAACAATTGGCTAAGCTTATGGTGTCATTCAAAGGGGACCCAGTATCTATCTGCCTGGGATGACATGATTGACAGACCACTATGCTTTGCCAGAGAGGGTCTGCACCTATTGCCTCTGGGATTCAGGTTACTGGCTAAGGCTCTTGCCACCCCTATAGTTCCTTTTTTAGGCAAACTTCAAAGGACAAAACCACCACCGTAACAGGTACAAGCATGCAAAATCTGAAGGTAATGCTACTCAATGCTAGAAGTCTAAACCTCAAAATGCACTCTCTCGAGGCACTCCTAAAAATGGAGAACATCGATATCTGTGCAGTAACTGAGACCTGGTTCAAGGCTCCAGAGAGCACCCTGCAATACCAGGCTACAACTCTTTCCACACTTTTCCGCCACCAAACCAGGACCGAAACACTAAAGGTGGAGGAGTGTCAATATTCACCAAGGATATTCACACCACCTGGCTAGTTGGCCAACACAATGTGTCTGAAATTCTCCAAGTGCAACTAACACTAGGTAAGACTGCAATCCAAATTGTAGCTTGCTACAGATCCCCCACCATACCCCAAGATTCTCATTTCACCTTTCTAAACATACTGGAAAATATTAAGATAGAACGAAACACCCTAATACTGGGTGATTTTAACTACCCTGCCATTAACTGGGAAAACTACTTATGTCCCAACACCTTTGTGCAACGGTTCTTGGAATTCATAAATTCCAACGCCCTGGATCAAACTAATCCATAGTCCCACCAGGGGCTCCAATATCCTAGACCTGGTCATTACCAACATGGGAAATCAATGCTCCATACCTATGGTCACCCCCTCGTTAGTCAGGTCTGACCATAAGCTAATCACCCTTAACATCCACATCCCACCCCCACCCCCCAGTAAAGAAACATCCCATAAAAAACTTCTCCAAAGCCAACTTCATGCTACTCAAGTCAGAAGTGACAAACTTCATGACACCCATGCAGACGGGAACTGAAAGTTCAACTGCTGAATCCTACACTAAGGCACTGTATGAGCGCATCCACTCATGCATGAATCGTGCCATCCCAAATAGAACCAAAATGCTCTCGTCCAAAAAAAGGAAGCCAATCTGGTGGTCCCCTGCCATAAACAAACTTTACAACAAAAGGAAGAAACTTTTGCAGAAAAAAGGAAAATTCCAGGATGCAAAAAACTCCCTTACTAGCCTCAGTAAGAAACTGAGATGCCTCATAAAATCCTCCAAAGCTAGTTACGAAAATAAAATTGACAAAGATTCCAAAGACAACCACAAAGCATTCTATAACTATGTCAAGAATCTAAATGGCAACGCTCAGATCTGCTCTGAGCTAAAACAGAATGGCATTAAATATACTGATCTGAAGGATATTGCCAATATCCTGGCAGATCGATTCAGTGCCAACTTCACCCCCCTCTCACCCCCTAAATGACCCATCTCAATACCGGAAGATTGCCAAATTCCAGTAATAACGGCCACACAGGTACAAAACGCACTCTCTAAAGCCAAGAATACAGCATCCATGGGACCAGATGACATCCCGGACTGTGTACTACATGAACTACAATATGAACTGGCACCTCAACTAAGTGTCATGTTTAATCATAGCCTCACCTCAGGTTTCGTGCCCACTGAGTGGCACAGAGCTACAGTTATCCCAATCCACAAGGGGGGATCCACCTTAGATCCTGGAAACTACCGTCCCATCAGTCTGACAAGCCTTATCTGCAAGGCCATGGAGCGTATTATCATGGAACTTATAAACAAAGACATTGGCAACCTTCAAACACTGGACCCCATCCAGTTTGGTTTGTGAAGGGCCGATCTTGTCTCCTAAACCTGATTGACTTCTTTGAATCCGTCTCCAGAGCCATGGATAAGGGTAAGGTGGTCCACACAGCCTATCTAGACCTTGCCACGGCCTTTGACACCATCCCCCACTCTGGAATCATAGATAAACTTACTAAGTTGGGCATTAATCCCTATGTCACCCAATGGGTTGCTAAATGGCTTACTGATAGAACCCACACTGTAAAAATAGCCGACTCCAACTCCAGCTCCAGACAAGTGACAAGTGGAGTACCTCAGGGTTCAGTCCTGGGGCCGCTCTTGTTTGGCATCTACTTCTCTGACATACAGGTCAACACTAAGGGACTCTGGCTAACAAAGTTTGCAGATGACTGCAAACTGGGAGCCATTATTGAATCCCCAAATGATGTGGATACTCTACAAAAGGGCCTTACAGAAACAGATGCTTGGTGCCAGAGCCATGAGCTCAAGCTCAATGCCAAGAAATGTATTGTTATCCCCTTTGGGAAAAAACATGTATCCATGAATTACCATATAGGTGGCAGTACACTAAACACAGAAAATGTGATAAGAGACTTAGGGACACAGGTGGACAGTGGTCTCACCTTCGATAACCACATCGCCACAACAGTCAGGAAATCCTTCTATGTGGCACACCTCATCATGAAGGGCTTTTCATCCAGAAAAAGGAGGTCATTGTCCCACTGTACTCATCCCTCATTAGACCCATTATAGAATACAACGCCCCATTTGGTATGTACCTCTCAAGACATCTGCAACAACTGGAAAGGCCTCAGAAATACCTCACTAAAAGAATCACAGGCCTAAAACAGATGCCCTACGCTGACCGCCTTAAAAAACTCCAGCTGTACTCTGTCGCATATCGTCTACTCAGAGGCGATCTCTGCTTAACATACAAGGCCATGTCAAACCCAGAGCTGTTGGACATGCTACACTTAAAGAAATCCCAATCCCTCAGAGCTACATGCTCCAGGGATCTAAACCTTGTCATCACAATAAACAAAACATGCTGGAGGGATAGGTTCCTGACCCAGAGACTCCCCAGACTCTGGAATAGATTGCCCATACATGTCAAGCAGAGTGCCCCTTTGGACCTCTTCAAGAGGAACCTTGACGATTGGATGGGAGAAAGGAAATTCACCCCAAGGATCACGTCAGTCGCCCTGCTAGACAGGGGTCCAAGAAAGTAAATGTGGGAAGAAATAGCCAGGGAATTGATATGGCTAGGCTTGTATAGGCCCTAGGGCTGATAGCCTAGTACCAACCTATGAACCTACGAACCTATGATATTTAATATTTTTGAGGCTGCTGATCTTTTTAGTTACTAATTTCTGAGGTGGCTCAATTTGTGTGACAATGATTATGGGTCTGATAAGATATGAGTATAGGAGAATTACCACCTCTTTGGATCTAGTGGAGATGCCTTTGAAAATCATATGAACCAGACAAAGCACTTTTTGAAGTAATGTGGAAATATGATGGTCAAATGATAAGGAACTGTCAAAAAATACATAAATCATTATTAAGAGTACCTAGATCCCTTTACAACAGTGTCTGAGTCTTTTAATAGTATTTGAAGGAAAAAGCCTGCCAGCAGATTCCACATCTACTCACTGTAAAACAGTACAACTTCAGAAAACAGCACAGCATTGTAACAAGTAAAAATAGAAAAGGAGAGCATGCATTTCACTGTAAAACAGGTAGTAGTAATGGGCTTATTGTTAAAGTAAATCAGGAAACTGGAGGAGATCGTATAGTACAGAAAGTCAAAGAGAGCTGCGTCTGAGGAGTAGATGGTACAAAGGTAATGAAATCTGACGCACATGCCTCAGTACTGGAATAATAAAGACTACCCATGGGAAATAGCAGTATTCCTTGTGAAAAATCATACTTACATGAACATCTCTTGCCACACCACTACCCCTACATAAAAAACAAACTTAAAGCTGGCTTGTGAAGGAAAAAATAAATAACCAGATAATCTTTTGCCAACACAATGGCACAGAGATAAGGGGATGTGCCTTTGTAAACAATGTCTCCAGCCAACGATGGGCAGGAATGAATTTTATAAAACACATCAATACAAACAGATTGTAATCATGCTTCACAAAACCAGTTTTCATTGGAAAGGGCCAACATGGTAACATGACGAACAGACCTATTATTCTTTTATTTAACACAGGTAAGGCTATGGAGTCTTTCATTTTAAAAATCTTATTCCAGGAACTAACCAGTACAAGCCAATTGAATATATATCAGCATTTATATGTTAAAACTAGATGGTAGTAACATATAATATTTTTTCTATGATAACATTACTACAGCAGTCGATTAAAAGATCCAAGCTTATGTGATTTATATTGAGTCTACATTAGAACTGAAACAGACAACTATATTTTATTGAGCAAAATGGTCAAGATGTGTGTTTTCAATAAGATGTGTGTTTTCAATACATTGTTTAGATGAATAAGTGAATAGTTAAATAAGAAGAACTGTCAGATAAAGTACGCAAAATGTTGGGGCATGGAAATTAGCTATTGTCAGTGTGGCCTAAAGGGGTCTTTGGTGAGCCCATACCTTTATAGTCTGGGATTTTCAGACTTGGTCTACCATCCGATATTTTCTACTACTTTTATGCTGATAGCATAAAATTTGGGAAATGCAAATATCAACCCTTGGTTTGCCTACATAAATTTAATTAACTGGACAGTAGCAAATAACATGGTAATTAACATCACAAAACCTAAACACAAGAATCTTCTGCATTACATTAACACATTGCACTAACCATATAGGAAAAGATATAATGAAAAAGCTGGCTGCTTAAAGTACTTAGGAATCTGGGTTAATAATACACTCAGCTTTTGTTTTTGCATATAAAGCATTGTGAATGAGTGCAACAAAATGATAGCCTGTATGGAAAAAAACAAAAAAAAAACAAAAACAAATCATTCACTAACTCACACAAGTTGAGGTAATACAAATGCTGATCCAGATTTAGAAAACTTCACTGCATTATGCCAAGTGAGGTTATACAATGAGTTGCTGTGAGCAGGGTGTGATTTACAAAATCAGGCTACATGGTATGGCTAGCCCAAATAATGTGGTCAGTCTTGCTATATGATGACAGTATAATGAGGTGCTGTATATGATAATAAGGCAACACAGCAGGGTAGAGTGATTCAGAAATTATTAATTATCATGCAGTGGAGCTGTGTCCACAGTATATTTGAACTTTCCTGTATGTCCACATTCAGATGGAGTAAATCACAGAGTTACATTAAGGATTACCACAGCAGATGTAAGTATGCATCTACAGAAAGCTCTCATTGCAGCTGCAATGCCCAGCAGTGTAAGACTTCATCTCCGGAGATGCAGGGCCATCAGACTGTTCTTAACATTTCATGGCCTCCATGACAACAACATTATGGACTGGTGCTATATTTGTAGTAATACCATCCAGCAAATTTTGGAAATCTGTTGGACTTGTCTGCAGCCCCATGGAAGTTTTAGAGTACCTATCCCAATGGATACTTAGGTATGTGTGGTTTACTGTATATTACTTACAGGGACGTTTCAGTGTCCTACTGGGAACACAGTGGGAGCTATCTCAGGTCCTTGCTAAGAGAATACTCCATCAGTTTCTCAGTGCCATGTTTAAGCATGTGGGAGAGCATATGTGATTTCCATGTAACCCAGAGGAGAGAGCCAACACCATGTGGGAGATCTATGCTATAGCACATTTGTCTGAGGTTTTGCTAGCCATAGACTGTACCCACCTTGAAATAAAGGCCTCATATGGTGAACTGATATGGAGGTATGTGAACCAGAAGAGGCATCACACCATCAATTGCCAGTTGGTCTGTAATGCACATGGTATTACCTAGGGCCACTCAGGCAGTTTTCATGACTCCTCCATATGGCACACTTGCGATCTGTACCAAAAGTTTGTGAGGGGTGTCTTCCAACAGGGTTATGTTATTGGTGTAGCCAAATGCACCCTGGCGCCCTGGCTCATGGCACCCATAAGAAATCCACACAATCACAAATATCATGCACACAACCATGTACTACTGCGAACCAGAAACTTTGAATATCTGGGTTGCTGAAGACATGCTTTAATTGTTTGGATTCATCTGGTAGAGCCCTGCAATATGACCCTGCCACATGTACAAAAATTGTGCCTGAGTATGCAGTGTTGCACAATATTATTCTTAAGAAACTGTTACAGGTGAATGAACTCTTATAAGGCCAGCAATTCTCAGCACAGCAGGCAGCACAAGCTGAATCAAATCAGGAGTCAGAGAAGTAATCCTCAGCAGGGGGTGTTCATGCCAGAAGGATGTGGTCACAGTATGAGGTGACACTTGCAAAGAGGCAGGAGACTGCACATAGCTTTACAACATAGTAAACAGATAAGCAAATACACTACTTTAAAAGTGATGCATGCAAAACCACCACCAGGATGTGCTTACCCATGCATAGGCATGTATGCTGTGCATCAGACAAAACAGAACAAGTCACAGTATGCAAAAAGCAGGTAAAAGTTATCATCATTTGCAGAGGAAGACAAGGATAGACAGGAGTTCATAGCTTTTGCAGAAATGTGTGTGAATGCGAGTGCTGAGGAGTACAAAAATAAAAAAAAAGTACTTTTATATGAAGTGTCAGAGCTGCTATGATGTTATTTAATGTCAAGAAGGACCTGGGTCAGTGGATATGTGTGATGTGCTGGGGCCTCTTGGGGTGTGTGTATCTGTCTACAGGGACACAGCTTCAGCAGTTGGTGTAATACTATGATTCAGCCTGTAGAATAGGTAAAGGGCATGCATGACAGAGGGTTCAAATTCCCATGCATGCCCCTGACACTAGAGCTGGCTCTGCTAGAAAATATACTAGCTGTAGCTTGATCCTAGCAAGATACTTATGTATTGCATGACCTTAACTGATATCTGCTGGGAGGTGTACCAGCCTCATGAGAATCAAAACCATGGAGACTCCCTATCCTGGGAGTAGACACCTCCAAAATAGATGTTGCTTTCAAAGTGCTAGCACAGTGGGAGCAGGAACTTATTCATTCACATTAGCTAACATCTGTGGATAAACAGATGACTGTCTGCAAGGATGGCCACTCATCACTGGCAGGTGAGCCAGACAAGACATTTATTGAATATTCTAGTGTGTTATTTACTCTAGGAGTCACACATACTCCCATATGTCAGTATATAAACCCTGGAACACTCTCACTCTCTCTCTATTTCATGACTGTGGTGGCAATAGCCTGTGCCTCCTTTATGGCCCTGCACATACATTGGGTTATGGACCTATCTCCCTATAACTGCTAAGAGTAGATTCAATCATTTGTCTTCTTGAAGGTAGCATACTTCCCTGATAAAAAGTGTTCTCATTAGTCTGCCCTCTCTCTAATGCTTGGGTAGCCTGGGTAGCCACATGCATAGAGACTGTGTACATGATTAGTGCTGGGGATGCAGAATTCAAACACCTTGTAACAGATGTACACTTTTGTGTACCCTCTGACTGTGCAAGCTCATCTCTGCCATATCATCATTATCAGAAACTACAGATCCAACAACTTCAGAGTGGGGCAGTTACATAGTGCCGATGCTGGATAACAAATCACGTGAATACACCAAATCAAAACTTATCCAGTTTAAGCATGAGCTGGCACCACAACTACACATGATGCAACTGAGATTTTTACAACTATGAACATGATAAAAACTAATAACCCTGCCCATACCTTTTGCAGATAGTTGTGGCCATTGACTGCCTGATGTACCCATATATCATGGGTCAGACAGATTTAATGAAATTTTATGTGACTGAGAGGTAAACAGGATTTGCAATTACTGAAACACTGAAATAGTACTACATACATAGGACACCTGCAATAGATGTCTTTGAGGCCTGTCCATCTCTGCCCCTAAATCCAGCACCACACTTTTGGACTCTGTGGAGCTGGTACTACCTTTAAGATAAGCCAGCAACTCTTTCTTCTCCATAAATGGAAGCACATGTGATGGCTCACAATCTGTTGCTCCACATTCTTATACCATAGCTTCAGCTCTGTGGGTGACACACTGGCGCCATGGACCTTATCTGTTGATGTGCGCAGACTATTGCACACCACTGATCCTATCCAACTACCACATTCACATTGCTGACAATCTCACCCCAGGCATGGTCATATTAGGGTTGGTCAGCTGCATGGACATCAAAGGGACCTTGGCCATGGAGTTGGAGTGCCTGAACTTTCACTGCACTGATGGCATTGGAGAATTTGGGCTTGTGGGTAGATGTAAACTGCTCATCAGATGCAGTAGCATTTTTCTGGGTGCCCTGTTTTAAGCATTGCTCTGTTGGATTGGAAAGTAGTGGAGTTTTACAATGTTATTTTTATATGAACCTTAACACATCCTAACACTACTACATTCCTCCTAGGCAGTACTGTAGGCTGTATTTGTGCCTGATGGATATCTGCATGTACACTATTCAGCAAAGCATATACCCATATGATTTAAATTTAAATATAACAAAAGTTTCACAAAAAGGGATATTGATCCTTGAAAAATATAAATAAATAAATAAACAAGTAAATAAATTATCAATATGGCATACATAAAATGCAATGCAATTTGCAAAATAATCAGTAACGTAAATATATTATTGTTCAAAAAATTTCATAAAGACATTAGCATACAAAGGGGAAGAATTAGCATCCACTGCTGTACCTTATTTCTGCAAAAAAATGTCCCTATTAAAATAAAATAATTGTGTGTTAAATAAAAATACAAAGGCAAAATACATTTCTTTTAAGGAAAAAAAAAGGTACAGCTTGTAATCCATATTCATTTTTAATTCTAATATATAATGCTTGTACAGCCATAGTCTTCAAAAAATAATCATTTTAAATATCCAACATTTTCAACTTCTCTAAAAATTGATAATAGTCTTTAATATAAGAATGGCCCTATGCTCTTTTCTAACAAAAGGATATAGATATTTGTATAAGAAACTACCTGAGTTATCTAACATTGTGCCACACTGACACGACTGGTCAGAGGGAAAGATTACTCAATGATTTATGAATTTTTGGGAAACCGCAAAATAAAGATATTCTTGAGAATTCTTGTTGAAATACCTAAATTTGTTCATACAAGAGAATCTCTAAATTATATTGTCTAATAATCAGTATTGTATAATCTTGAAAAAAACCCTCTTCAGTAGGGTCAGTGGTTAACTTGATAAACAAGCTCTTTAATAAAAAGCAACATCTAATACTACCATATTACCCCCTTTTATTAGCATCATCTAATACTACCATATTACCCCCTTTATAAGCAGCATCTAATACTACCATGTTACCCTCTTTATAAGCAGCATCTAATACTACCATATTACCCTCTTTATAAGCAGCATCTGATACTACCATATTACCCCCTTTATAAGCAGCATCTAATACTACCATATTACCCTCTTTATAAGTAGCATCTAATACTACCATATTACCCTCTTTATAAGCAGCATCTAATACTACCATATTACCCTCTTTATAAGCAACATCTAATACTACCATATTACCCCCTTTATAAGCAGCATTGAATGCTACCATATTACCCCCATTATAAGCAGCATCTAATACTACTATATTACCCCCTTTATAAGCAGCATCTAATACTACCATATTATCCCTTTATAAGCAGCATCTAATACTACCATATTACCCTCTTTATAAGCAGCATCTAATACTACCATATTATCCCCTTTATAAGCATCATCTAATACTACCATATTACCCACTTTACCTACTTGAAAACAATTTTATCATCCATTTGCCTCTAGTTAAGTTGTCATTAAACCACTTTTTACTAGATAAAAGTTTAATTATGTATTTCACAACCAGTCTTGAAGACATCTATACAACTGTTTTTAACTGTAAGACAAAAGCTTGAAATTTTAATACTAATCTTATAAGTATTCAGTCTTGGAATATTACTATCCAGACATGGTCCTAGTTCTTTACAAGCAGTATAAAAGGAAATATCTGCTACTGAACCTAAAGAAATGGAATATGAAGAAGAAATTTTCAATAACTGAAACATGGGTGGGTATATCATGTTGCATTTTATCATATTTGGTACCAAAATGATAACATCATTTAATCTTTGTAACAAATTTATAAAAGTCTATCATCATACTCCATCTTTTAGGTAAAACAAAACATATTAATTTCAAATCTTTTAACAAAATGTTCTGTTGGATATTAGATAAACTAATATAAAAAATAATTATATACAGTACTAACAAAGCATTTGTACATTTAATAAAAGTAACATCAGAAAGAAATTCATCTGTAGAAACAGATACATGCAATGGATATAACAGTCCATAAATTGCTTCATTGGCTTCTTTAAGGCTGTTGTTGATACCAGCTGTTGTCTTTTTTTTGCTTCTGACCCACTATCTTTGAATCTCCCAGTTTTTCATATGAGGGTGCTGCAGGTTGCAAAAAGTTATCAGACTGACATGTATCCTATCAGAATGTGATGAGTGGTCATTTGCTGTATATGATGAATCAGTGTACATTGAAACAAAAGAGACACTTCTAGTGCTACCCCTGGACTTTCTCCATCCATGCTGACTTATCTTTTTATTTAAAAATGTTCCATGCAACCACTTAAAAATGTTATTGGTAGAAAAATAATTTTTCTCTCTTTTTAATTTGTTTTGCTTTCTCTGACCAATGGCATTTTCCACACCCATACAGTTTAGCATTAAGTTCATAAATTTCTTTAGAATAAACATCAGTACAAACTGAGTTCTGTAAGTCAGTTTGAAGTGTTCAAATCTCAGCTACAACATTGCTATGCTTACATTGGACATGCTCGATCAATATGCACAACCATTCTGTAGAACATGCTAATGCGGCTACTTGCCATTACACCTGCTAATCGTTTTCATCTTCTGTAAAAGGAGCAGATGGCAGACACAATACTCAAACCCCTCTTGGCACTATGTCTATGAAAGAGTTTATCATAAAAAAAAAAAAAAAAACATTATGCTTTTCTCTGCCATCCTGGAGTGAGTAACACAATTCATATTTTTATCTTATAATCCCCTGTTGTTTGGACATCATAGATAAGTCTGCAAAAATGGGTGCAGTCTTAAAAAGCCAAGTTGTTTAAAAAAATCCAAATTTGTTTATTAATGTTGGTTACATCACCAGCAAATTCAAAGTTTGAAATAACTGCAACAGCACTAAAAATTACCGGCAGATTGGATTGTAGTAACGGTAGTAGTAATAATGTTAGCTGAGAAACAGGACTTCAGCTCACAAGAGACACTATCTTCAAAATAATCCATTTGATCCATCAAATCAGGCCAACATTTTGCCAACCAAATTATACCAAAAAAAAGTAATTGAAAGAAAATTACCAAAAAAAAAACCCACAAAAGGAGGCTTAAAAAGGCTTTAATGAACAAACCGATGCCTCCAGTTTTAAAACTATTCAAAGGTTAAGCATCCATACCTCAAAGAAGTGTGTGTGTGTGTGTGTGTGTGTGCCTATATATATATCTATATATATATATATATATATCTATATATATATATATATATATATATATATATATATATATATATATATTTATTTATATAGCAGTATTTAATACTAATATACTTATTATCCAATAGAAAGACTTTCTGGGGTAGTTCTATATTCAACCCATCTGACTACAATATTCTAAATTGTAAAATATACAATACCTCCATCTTGTCAAGTAATGACAATCCATATCTTTCAGTATATCCTGGTTTAAAATTTACCTGTCACATAAAATATTTCAAAACAGAAATACTACACCTATGACATTTCCATAAAGTATCAGCCACTGAGTTTTCTTCATTTTTATTATGACAGTCTTTACGATGTCCCATCATTCTCCCCTTTACCATTCTTGTTGTTTCACCTATGTAAAATAATTTTCAAAGGTGTAGTATCATATAAATAACCATAACAGATAGGTTCATAGGTTCATAGGTTCATACTAGGCTATCTGCCCTCGGGCATTTAAAAGCCTAGCCAGAGTGTGTGTGGCTTTCACCACCCCTTAGGATGAGAATACTATACCCATTAGTTTGCTGTGCCTCTGTCCAGCAGTGATACAGAGATGATTCCCAGGGTAAACCTACGATCTTCCATCCACTCATCAAGATTTCTCTTGAACAGAGTCAGTGAGGGGCTCTGCCTCACATGGACTGGGATTCTGTTCCATAGTGTAGGGAGTCTCTGGGTGATGAATCTGTCCCTCCAGCACGTCCTATTTATATCCATGTTGAGGTTTAAGTCTCTTGCTCTCATGGCTCTGGTGGATTTGAATTTTTTGAGGTGGAGCATGTCCATTAATTCTGGGTTGGACATGGCCTTGTATGTCAGGCACAGATCACCTCTGAGCAGACGGTATGCGACTGAATAGAGCTGGAGTTTCTTCAGTCGGGCATCGTATGACATATGTTTGAGCCCCTTTATCCTTTTGGTGAGGAACTTTTGGGGTCTTTCCAACTGCTGCAGGTGTCGGGTAAGGTACATTCCGAATGGGGCGTTGTACTCAATCATTGGTCTGATAAATGAAGAGTACAGGGGTACAATGACCTCTCCTGATCTGGATGTGAATCCCTTCATGATCAGGTGGGCAATGTAGAAGGTCTTCCTAACCACTTTGGCAATGTGAGTGTCAAAAGAGAGGTTACTGTCAACTTGGGTCCCCAGGTCCCTGATAACTTCTTCCGTGTTTAATGGATTACCACCTATGTGGTAATTAGGGGTTACCTTGTTTTTCCCAAAGGGTATGACTATACATTTTTGGCATTTAGCTTAAGGCCATGGCTCTGGCACCAGTTATCCATTTCTATGAGACCTTTCTGGAGGATGTCTGTGTCTGATGGAGTGTCAATTATGGTGCCCAGTTTGCAGTCATCTGCAAATTTTGTCAGCCACAATCCCCTATGTTTGCCTGCACTTCAGAAAAATAAATGCCGAACAAGAGGGGCCCAGGACTGAGCCCTGTGGGACACCGCTCGTGACCGGCTTAGAGTCTGACATGGCACCAGCAACTCTAACCCTGTGTGTTCTGTCCTTGAGCCAGTTTGCAACCCATCTTGTGACATATGGGTTTACATCTAAGCTGGTGAGCTTTTCTATGATGCCCGAGTGGGGTATTGTGTCTAACGCTTTTGCTAGGTCAAGGTAGGCTGTGTGAACTGCCTTACCCTCATCAATGGCCTTAGTGACTGTTTCGAAAAAGTCGACCAAGTTCAAGAGGCAGGATCTGCCCTTGACAAAGCCAAATTGGGTAGGATCCAGTGTCTGTAGGTCCCCAATGGATTTATTTATGAGTTCCATTATGATCCTCTCCATAGCTTTGCAGACAAGGCTCATCAAGCTTATGGGGCGGTAATTTCCAGGGTCCGTAGAAGCACTGCCTTTGTGGAGTGGGACCACAGTTGCCGTACGCCATTCTTTGGGTACGTATCCTGTAGTAAGGCTAAGATTAAACAGCAGCCTTATGTGTGGGTTTAGTTCCTCATTGAGTTCGTGTAGCACACAGCTGGGGACACCGTCCGGTCTCATTGATGCTGTGTTTTTTGCTTTAGAGAGAGCAGCTCTCACCTGGGCATCTGAGATGTTTGGGAGGCTAGACTCTGGTGGGATAGATATTTTTCCTTTTGGGAGAAATTTGCACTGAACCTGTCTGCCAGTATGTTGGCAATGTCTGTGGGTTCAGTGATTTTTATCATTTTGGACTAATTCTGAGCATATCTGGGAGTTTCCACCCAGGTTTCTAACATAGCTAAAGAAGGCTTTATGATTGGCTTTTGTGTCATTAGCGATTTTTCTCTCAAAGTTGGCCTTGGATGATTTTATGAGTGATCGTAGTTTTTGCTAGTATTGATCAGAGATGCCTTCCCATTTAGGGATTTTGCTCTGTCATGTAGTAGCTTTCTCCTCTTGTTGTAGAGTTTGTTTATGGCTGGAGTCCACCAGACCGGGCGCCTGCCTTTGGTGGAAAGGGTCTTGATTTTATTAGGGATTGCTTGATCCATACATTCCTGGAGGTGCTCGTAGAAGGCATTTGTAAAGGTTTCAGCAGCGTGGGTTGTGGTTTCCACTGGCTTGGGGGCCTTGAAGGATACCACTCCAGTCTTAAGAAGTGTGAAGTTTGCTTTTGAGAAGTTCTTCACTGTGGTCTTTTTTGCTGGGGGTGGGGGCGGGATGTGGATCTCCAGTGAGATTAATTTATGGTCTGATCTCACCAATGAGGGATATACTTCCGGTGTGGAGCATTTTGTCCCCATGTTTGTGATGATCAGGTCTAGTATATTTTCTCCTCTTTTGGGAATGGTGACTAGTTGTTCCATAGCATTTGAGTTTATGAACTCAAGGAACCTTTGGGCTAAGGTGTTGGGGCTTGAGTAATGTTCCCAGTCTATGTTTGGGTAGTTGAAGTCACCCAATATGATGGTGTTTGGAGAGATTCATACTCTCCAGTGTCTTCAGGAAGGCTGTGTGGGTTTCCTGAGTTTGAGAAGGTGGTCTGTAGCATGTTACAAACTGTAGGGCAGTTTTACCTATGGTTAATTGCACCTGGATGGTCTCCGATGCTTCGTGCATTGCCACTAACCTGGAGGTGTGGGTATCCTTTATGAATATGGATCCTCCCCCTCCTTTTGTGGTTCGGTCTGGATTTTGGGGCCGGAATGCATGATATGAGGTATAACCTGATAGTGCTGGGGTGCTCTCAGGAGCCTTGAACCAGGTTTCAGTCACAGCACAGACATCGATGTTCTCCATACTGAGGAGGGCTTCGAGGGCGTGCATCTTGAGGGTTAGACTTCTGGCATTGAGCAGTATTACCCTTAGTTTTTCTCCATTTTTGTTTTCTAGGGCGGTAGGTTTATCATTTGAGCCTTGCCTAAAAAAGGCACTATGGGGGTGGCAAGAGCCTTTGCCAATATCCGGAAGCCCAGGGGTGACAGGTACAAGCCGTCCCTTGCGAAGCAGCATGGCTTGTCAAGCATGTCATCCCAGGCAGACAGACATTGGATCCCCTTAGAATGACACCAGTAATTAAGCCAATTATTAAAGCTGATCATTTTGTCTCTGTATTGTGGCATCATTCTTGGTGAGGGTAGGATACTGCTCAGGGTCAGGGTCATACCGGCCTGGGCTACATAATCTGAGAGCTCCAGGGGAAAGTATCCCTGCATATGGAAGGTGCCTTTAAAAACATTTAGACAGTGTCTGTGGCAGCTAAACTGCAGACTTTACAATTCCCACATTGTTTAGTCACAAAATCACTAGCATCCCTGAGATGTCTCCCATCTAGCTTAACAATCCTACGGCCGCTAATTGCTGTATCCTTGCAATCTACTTCTCAATGCATTTTGGCCAACGCATTTAAGGGATGCAGTGTGTCTGTTCTTTTAAATTAATGATTTGTAAGAAGTAGCAATTACCTTATACACGTAGATATCTTACACTGAAGAAAATCTTTGAAAAACTCACTCTTGGCAGGAATTAAACTCTTAGATTAGTGTTTTTTTTTCCACAGCTCAATGAGGCTCTCTGCTTCTTGTCTCCTATATCATGCAGCTTCTCCTGTTTGGGCACAATGATTATGTTTATTAGGGCTCAGCTCATCGTTGTTTC
This sequence comes from Protopterus annectens, assembly GCF_019279795.1. Classification (NCBI taxonomy): domain Eukaryota; kingdom Metazoa; phylum Chordata; order Ceratodontiformes; family Protopteridae; genus Protopterus; species Protopterus annectens. The sequence continues at coordinate 334,612,524 of NC_056728.1, read as the reverse complement.
TGAGTCACTCAATTTACATTTCAAGCATGTCTGATAAACACTGTGCAGAATTCTGTTCACTACCGTGCATCTTCCTGAGTCTCTGTGGGCAGGCCTGTGCATGTGTCCAGCCTGTGCTTTTGGGGACAGTGAAATGTCATTCCATATTTTCCATCTGGACATGGAGTTGCTGTAGAGCATGTTACCTGCATAGCTGATACTAGCACTGTAGATGGCCATGTTTCACACCCTAAACCGACACACTGTGAAGCATAATAATAGAGTATCTATATTTTCTGAGTTTGTTATGAGTCTTGCATATGAGGTGTCCCTTGGTATCTGGGTGTGTGGAATGCTGCATATGGTTGTGTCTGTGTATTTAACACTACCAAACTGGTGACAGAAGCCTTCACAGCACCTGTGTGGAAGTGTACATAGGTCAAGGGAGGTACTGGGGATTCAATGCATAATATGAGCACACATGTCAACTGCTGAGAGGTGGGGTAAGGCCTATAAAAATGTTCCTGATCTGCTGAACTTTGAACATTAGTTAGTTCTCCAGCCTGGAGACAGTCAGGGTCTGACACTTAAATGAGGGTGGCCTTGGTCAAGTAGGCAAAACCAGACTCAGTCCACAAGGATGAGAATATTTCCAGTGTCCATAATGATAAAGAAATCTGTGAGGTGATGAATTGTTGAAGCAAATGTCATGCCTGCCTGAATGACATTCGGTCAGCTGTTTTCCCAAGCAGTGGGTGACCACTGTTATCTTGGAAACTAGAAAGTAGAAGACCTTTAAAAAGGAGGGGGATTGATAATTTGGGTCTATATTATAACATCGAAGTCTTAAAACTTTGAATGTTATAATAGCGACCCCAATTCAGCGAACGCTTGAAATAGCGAAGCTGCAGAATACCGAATATTTTCCTAGGGAAAGTATTTGGTAGGCTGTTTCTGCGGCTTTGCTATTTTCTTGACTGTGGTGCGAAGGTGACGGACCGCGTTAAGGTAAGTGTGCGAACAGACTGAGGTAAGGTGAGTGTGTGATAGTTAGGGACCTTAGGGATAGGGAGCGGGTAAGGTGAGTGTGCGATAGTTAGGGACCTTAGGGTTAGGGACTGGGTAAGGTGAGTGTGTGATAGTTAGGGACCTTAGGGTTAGGGAGCAGGTAAGGTGAGTGTGCGATAGTTAGGGACCTTAGGGTTAGGGAGCAGTTAAGGTGAGTGTGCGCTAGTTAGGGACCTTAGGGTTAGGGAGCAGGTAAGGTGAGGGTGCGTTAGTTAGGGACCACAGAGTTAGGGAGCAGGTAAGGTGAATGTGCGTTATGGACCTTAGGGTTAGGGTTGGGTTAAGGTAAGTGGATAGTTAGTAGTGTATGTATGGTTTAGTGTAGGGTTCTGTGAAGTGTGTATGTGTGGATTATGTATTTTGGTGTGCTTGTGCTGTGTGTGTGTATTCTCGGAACAGCAAATTTTTTCCCTTGGAAAAAATTCGCTGTTCTGAGCGTTCAAGTATATCACATTTCGAGATTCCAAGGTTGAGCTTATGGTGTTCGACATTTTGGAATTTCGGTAATGTGATATAGACTCAATAATTTCTACCTGGATACAACATCTTCCGCTTAGGTAGGACCCGCAACATGGGAGGTGGTATGGCTATAATTTACTCTGACAGACTTAACCTATCCCCCTTGTCCATTACACTCCCCAACTTTAACCCTGCAGAACTAGTAATTGTTAACTGCAAACTTAACAATTACAAATAACTTACTATTGCTACCATCTATATTCCCCCCACGTGATAATAACACCCCCATACTACATGTTCTCTCCTGGATCTCTTACCATATATCTCATGAAACAATTACACTGGGAGATGTCAACATAGATTGGCAAACTCTGACCACAGACTCCCCTTCCACTAGCATAAACCTCCACTCAATTAATCACAACCCCTAGCCACATTAGCAAGCCAAAGAAATCAAGCTTTATCCATGACTGGATCCTCGTATCCAACCCCAGCCAGTACAACAACCTGAAAACACTACTAGAGTCCAGACTCTCTATGTGACCACCATTTCTCCTGCATTCAGTGGTACTCCTTACAGCAAATTAAATTGCGCAAATACAAAAAATGCAGAAAACTCACTAACTTCAACTCTGATGACTTCAAGTGATAGGGGTTTCCTCTATTAATTGGTCCATCCTTTCAAACTTACCCATTGATGAGGTTGTATATGCAAATTTAACTGCATTTTCCTTAATATTCTCAACTCCTTGGCTCTTCCTCAGAAAAAATCTGAATTAAATCTGTCTTTGCACTCTAGCTCTCCAAGTTCACTTGTTCTCTAATGCACAAAAGGGTACAAGCCTGGAAAACTGGCTACAAGCTAAATCCTCCTCCCACCTCCAAACCTACAAGGAACTCCATAATTTCACTAAAAAGCAAGCCAATGCAGATAAAAAAAAACTTCTACCTAAAACATCAAACTAACCCTCACACCAACCCTAAAAAATTCTGGAACTCCATAAATAAGAATCTCCATCCAGGCAGCCCCAGCAAACCTAACCCTTGGCCTGACAATTCTCCCCTAGAAACTGCAACAATTCTCATCTCACATTTCATTGACTCCATCTGCAAGTTAAATCAGAACAGCCTCAGCACTAATCTTTCTATTACCCCACCTTCCTCTGGCCACCAAACCACCTTTTGTCTCAAAGCAGCCTCAACTGCATACATAAAATCTCTACTAGGGAAACTAAAGTCATGTTCCCCCTCAACTGACAATCTACCACCTCTCTCCCTAAAGCTTGCCACTAGCTCAATTGCCTATCCAGTCTCTATCCTGATCAGCCCATCTATCCAAGTAAACACAGTCCCCTTCATCTGGAAACATTTTTTCACCATTCATATCCACAAAGGAGATTACTCCACTGACCTCACAAACTACAGATCTATAGCCATTCTTTCTCCCCTCTAAAATACTTGAAAAATGTATACATAACCAACTCCTAGATTACCTCCTTTAGGAAAATCTACTCCTTCCTATCCAACATGGCTTCCGCCCTAACCATAGCACAACTACAGCACTAATTTCCTTCACTCACACTATCTCCCAAACCAGAGACAATAACAAACTAGTTTCCTGTCTATTCATCAACCACTCCAAAGCCTTTGATACTATCTCCCATGCCAAGCTCCTCACAAAACCCTCTGAACTTAACCTCTCTAATGCAACTCTTAAAAGGTTTGCTCGCTACCTTACCGATAGACAGCAGTCCGTCAAGTGGCTCTCCTCCTTCTCCCCCTTTCTTCCTGTCAAAAATGGGGTTCCTCAAGGCTTTATTCTTGAACCACTGTAATTCAGCATCTTCACAAACTGTCTTCACATTTCCTGCACTCACTCATCTCTCTTACAATATGAAGATGATTCCACCTTATACAATTCTTCCTCTAAAACGTGCACGCTGATTGGCCAGCCCAACCAGCGTGCCTGTTGTAAATCCCTCAATATACTAACGGAAAAAGGTCTGGTCACCCGGACTTTTTCCGTTAGTATAAAACACTGTCTCACTATGTTAAAAGAGTTTAACATAGTGACACAGGTTTAAAAAATGCAACAGAGATCTCCGTTGCTTTTTTTAAAGCTGTCTCGCTATGTTAAACTCCTTTAACATAGCGACACAGTGTGTAAAAAGCAACAGAGATCTTGCGATCTCCGTTGCTTTTTTTTTAAACCTGTCTCGCTATATTAAATGAGTTTAACATAGCGAGACAGCTTTAAAATAAGCAACGGAGATCTCCGTTGCTTATTTTAAAGCTGTCTCGCTATGTTAAACCCATTTAACATAGCGAAACAGTAAAAAGCAACGGAGATCTTGCGTTCTCCATTGCTTTTGCCCACAGCTCTGATGTACTGCGTAGGCATGTGCAGTACATCAGAACTGCCGCAGAATACCAGACAGCTGCGGAAGGGCAGCAAAGAGGCATTATACAATGCCATTATTTAAAAAAGTAATTATTTCTTTTCTTAAATAATGTCATTGTATAATAGCAATAACCCACTTCTGGGTGTGGGCAATGCGGGATTTACCCACGGTTGTCTTTGTTTGGTCCCTCTGGCTTCGCCCACGGGACCAAACCACGCCAACCGTGGGTAAATCCCACATTACCCACACCCAGGCGTGGGTTATTGCTATAATAATCACTACTTTTGATAATCTCACTCACCTTCACATTCTTAGCCAAAACCCTTTCAACTCTGTTGAAAGATGGTTAACTGGCAAACAACTCTTCCTCAATCCCAAAAAAACAAAACTTCTCTTATTCCTCCAAAAATCTCACTCCCACCACAAATCTTCATTTATCATCACATCCCTCGATAACACCACAATTATTGTTAATACACACACCAAGCTATTAGGTGCCATCAGTGACAGCCACTTAAATTTGACCTTCACATCCAAAATTGTATAAAAAAAATACTCATCATAAACTGAGCGTTCTCTGCCAAAACAAAAAATCACCTCACCATGCACTCAAGACTTTCCCTTGCCCATGCCTACCTTCTAACCAGTCTACTTTATGCCTCTCCAATACTAACCAACCTACAATCCTCTCTAAACTTGAACTAACTTATAATAAAGTCACTAGGTTTGCTGCCAACCAACAATACAAATCACACTATTGCCTCTCTCTGAAATCCCTTAGTTGGCTAGAATTCCCCCACCCACTCTTTCTTCCTCAACTACTACTCACACACTCCATCCTCTAAAAACCTACCTTATGCCCTGCCATCTCTTTCCTTATCTCCACATACACTCCTGGTCACTCACTTTGATGCTCAGAACAATCTCTCCTTGAAATCTATACACCCAGAAGAACAAATGGCCAACACCTATGTAGCTACTCTTTTGCCTCAGCCTGGACAAATTTTCCCCTGAGCATCCGGACCATATCCAATACTCATAACTTCAGAAAAGATTTAAAAGATCATTTACTGAACCTGTGGTCCTACTCCTGCCTTGTCTAACCTAACTCTCTGAATATCTTAATCCACATGTCTGTCTCCTTCTATTACCCTTCTACCACCCATACTGCTTTACTTTCATAAATTCCTTTATGAGAATCATGTCCTTTCTCTCACCTTGCTCACTGCCTTCATCCTCTCTACCTGAAACATAATTTCTCACTTAAGAACATATTGAATCTCATCTATATACAATGTATCTTGAGATGTATATGTATATGTAACTCTACTAATTACACTGTTTATGTGATTATTTACTTATTTATTTTGCTTGTGATTGTATTGATGTCTACAGCCACAATTTTATCTGAAATTACTTCTGCAACTACTATGATTTTTGCTTTTTACTTTATGGAGCTTTTCTCCCCAGGCCTCCACAGGGAAAGGGCTCATGTTCAGTCGGACAAACCCAGTTAACAAATGTCAAATAAATAAAATAAAAATAAATAATTAATAGGCAGAGGGGAAAAAGGTATTAGGAAAAAAACAAGACCTATCACAATGCACATCTTTTTAAAAAGATATATGTTTAGTTTTGAAAAGTACTGACCTGAGATCATCCTTCACTCTAAAGATGAACAACAACTCTAAACATCGTCTTCTAAAGTTGTCAGGGCAGAATGCTTTCAATTAAAATAACATTATTTAAAAAGTAGAAGTGAATGACCTGTTTTTAGATGCACTGGTGCTAGCTTCAGTCTCTTTTACTGCATAATACATACAGTGTGCAACAACTGTCAGCTTACATATGAATCATGATTAACTGGTTTTGACATTTGTTTGTCACATTCTAACCTATTCAATCAGTCCCAAACACTTACTACTTCCAGTTGTGTGAAGATATAACTGTAGACAAAGTATGTTAATAATATTCATACATACCATGTCAACAATGCGAGTCTTACGCTTAGCAGGCATCAGTTTATTCCTATTGCACTATGTAAAGATCGAAACAATACTAATTTAATTTGCTTTAATCATACTTTGACTTAGGAATGGAGTCCATTCCCGTCATAGTATTAGACACCCAAAAGACTTGGAGAAATTAAAAAAAAGCAGATACTATCCTTTATACTGTCACGCACTATTGTTTGACAAGAATATCTCTATGCAAAGCACAAATCAAATTCCTGGTATTTTATAATAGTACAAAGTTTCTGTGGCAGTTAAAGCACTTGAGCAGCAGAAAGTCAATTCTGGAATTATTCAGTGACTGAAAAAAAAACTAGCACAATTATAGGACCACTGGAAAAACAGCTGGACTGGAAGGCCCTGGTATGTTCCATCGTAATTAAAGACAGCAAGCAAATAATGATCATGAACTGCCGAAATTCCATAGGAGATGTTTTTTTTCTATAAGCACATTTTTATACCAAAGAAAGGCATACTAAGATGAAGTCAGACTTTTGTAATCTTCTCATTTTTATTTAGTTAGGGTAAGTGAATTATGTGACTAATTGTTAGAGAACTCATTTTATGAAATAAGCCAGGTGGAATTTTAATCAAACTATTCTTGTTGTTGTCTTATTTAATAAATATTTTTTCTCCCTTGAAAAAGAAAACAAATTGCTCATAAATGTTGCCTCCCTTTTGTGATTATAGAAGTCCTTTCATCTGTTGTTGATTTTAATGACTTGAAGTTCAGTCAGAGTAATTAATGACTGAGATTTAATTATTTCAAATAAACATATCTTTCGATACACTCAGCAATTTACTAATGTGCATGCAGCAGAAAGTTGAGGTTTAGCACTCATTGCAAAGTGAGAAAATGCTTGAACTGGCATATAGAACAGTGAACAGTTAAGGCCCATTTTTAACATATCTATCTATCTATCTATATATCTATCTATCTATCTATCTATCTATCTATCTATCTATCTATCTATCTATATATCTATCTATCTATCTATCTATCTATCTCTCTCTCTCTGTCTGTCTATCTATCTATCTATCTATCTATCTATCTATCTATCTATCTCTCTCTATCTATCTGTCTATCTATCTATCTATCTATCTATCTATCTATCTATCTATCTATCCATCTATCTATCTATCTAATCAATCTGTCTGTCTATCTATCTGTCTATCTATCTATCTATCTATCTATCTATCTATCTATCTCTCTCTATCTGTCTGTCTATCTATCTATCTATCTATCTATCTGTCTATCTATCTATCTATCTATCTATCTATCTATCTATCTATCTATCTGTCTCTGTATATATTAACACTTTGCAGAGATAGGCATCATTTTGGCAGTTGTTGAATGCAACTCTTGCAGCCTGATTCACATAAGCAGATGAAAGCCTCACAAATTAATCTCTTGTATACTTTTTTTTTTGTAGGGACAGGTTGATCATAAAACTGGCAGGAACCAATAGAAATATAAAGTACATTTTTTGTTCATGCTCTCAGTGATCATTTCCTCTGTTTCAAGTAATTGTACCAGTGAAGCAACTACTACTACCTTTGGACCTTAACTTGAAGTACACTCTGTCATGGAAGAAGAAAGATGAAAGATTAAATAACTTCTACATGTATTTGCTAGCAACAACAATAACATGGAAACAGTTACAAAGTGATTAATTATAAGAGAACAAGCCATTGTGTAGATGTGAGGTCACAGATAAAAAAAGTGCTGCAAAAAAGGTAGAAAAAGACATCAACAAAGAATTAGAATAAAATAATCTATATTTCAGACTGGAAAAACGGTGGTTGACCTGAGAATCCTTGGGTTTTCTGAAAGAAGGGATGATAGTGATCATCTGAGCATATCAGTTGCTAACATAATATTCCTGAAAAGCTGCCTCACCTAGGATTCAGCAAGCAAGCAAGCTTACCAGCTGCAGAAGGAGTAACTGTACATGGTAGATACCTTTCTGTATCCTCTGAATCTAGTCAGGGTACAAACCTTGCTGGCAGCAGCAAATGGAAAATGTGTTTGCAGCCACTTTATAGATCTCAAGTCTTAAATAAGGTTTTAACAAAATAATTAAAAATAAATAGAAGCATTTTGAGTTTCTTTCAAGGACAATAAGGAGTTTTACTTAATGGTATTCTAAGATGAAACTGCATAACCTCTATAATAGTAAAACTTTTCTCTCCTAGATACAAGTCAGGTCCTGCATGGGGTCAATAATGCTTGCTAATGGTATCATCACTGTGGAATAAATCAACGTGGATCTTGCAGTCAGAGAGCTCTGCTATCATGATATAAATATATACAACGTCAATTGCAACCATGGTTACATTTGCTCTTCTTTGAAAGACTTCTATATCATGAGACTTACCAAATTTCATTGATGAACAGCTCTGTTTTTTCTTTCTTTTTCACTTATGCTAACAAGTCAAAGCTTCACAATAATAACTTAGAGAAAGCAATTAATACACTTTCTCCACTGTGCATATTCAAAGATATGGGAACTGCAATGTGCACGTTATTATTTTACTCCTGTCATTTGGATTCTGCAGAATGCTTAGGTTTATTTTTGCCGGGAAATAATCATTGTAACTACTTAATTGTGCCTGTCTGCATGATTGTCAAATATATGGGTCTGTAGTAAGTGCAGTTAAATTAGACAGATGCAGTGATTATCCTTTTAATTATGTTTTCCATTCTCTACAGGATTTAACCAATAATGCATATTTACATGAAAATGTAAAATTGTTCCTATTGTGCCATTCATAGAATGAATAAGCTACTTACTTTGGTATACTGCTAATTTTGTAGAAGAGCAGACATGAGGACAGATGATAGCAAACCATTTCTTGAATAAATAGTAACCTTTTAAAACAGCACAGGGAATTATTGAATTCATCTTTATTGACATCATTTGTACCCTGAGTGACTAGCATGGCAAGGATTTCTGTTTAGACACATTTTGGGAATTCTTAAGATGTGAACAGTTGTTAGCCTGAATAATTCATTCAGAATGGGATATAAGAACAATAATGTTTAAAGCACTTTGAAAAAGGAGATAGGAAGACTGGGGACTGCTAACTGTGAATTAATAAACACATACTTGATTAGTTCCTCTGTATTTACTAGACTGATATAACATTTATTAAACAGCGCATGGCATCAGTTACTGTATCTGTTGTTAAAGACAATGCAAATGTCACACAATAAAGATTTCAAACATGTTACAAGCAGTTAAGGTATAAAATACTCACTCTTACATAGTTTTTGAAATATAGGCATAAAATTATATGAAATTATTTAATACCATGTTTTTATATATTTCTTAACCAAGTAAACCCACTATACACAACAACTCCTTTTCAGGGATGACCTAGGAACGCTGATTAAGTGAATTCAGAGTCAGACAGTAGACAAACAGAGACAAATGATTAAAGCCCTCTTAAACGTGACTATAAGAAGCTGTGTATTAGCAGCACAGTACCTCTGTCCTCTACACTAACCTCCAGACTGCCATAGTTCTAGCGTTTATGTAGATTTTGCAAACTGTCCATTACCCAGCAATAAGATACTGCTGCCATCTTGCTGAAGTGCCCAGTATGCCCAGAAATGTCACTAAAAGAGAATCCACTTGCCATAGACCTCATGCTTTTGATTATATGTATGAATCAGCTGCATACATTTGCCCAGTGGCTACAACCTTTGCTAGTTTCATAGCTATTCAAAGTACGTTCTGCCCTTCTCTTTTAGTAAATGGGATGGCTTAGAAATCTGGCTAGAACTTCAAATCAAAGGTAAAGTCTGCAGAGACAAACATGCTAATTATTTTACTACTGATCACTTTTCTTTAATTTGAACCCTGATTACTGACTGTTTTGAGATATTTTTGATTTTATATACATAAAGATTATATCTGCATTTTTTACAATTTTTCAAGAACTTTTCACTGAAATTATTAGCTATTAATTGTCCTTAGAATCTTCATCAAAGACAAAGAAGCTGATGGACATGACTTTTAATGCCGGCTATTTTTAAGCCACAAGTATATAGCTGACTAAATACAATTTTTCACATTTATGTTTTGTTGGCATTTACATTTGGTTCTCTGAAGAGAATTCATAGCTGTGTTTGTATTTTTTAATATTTGTGATGACCCACCACTGGACCAGTAATCAAGGACCCTCAGTCCTCACCACTGGCACCAGTGGGGGAAGTATACTGGGATGATGACTGGTACACACACAGTATTTCCAGATGCAGCTCACTGCATCAAGTGGAATTTCCCTTAAGAGCACACAGAGACCGCAGTCAGTCTGGGTCTGGATTCTCCCTCTTTCTCCAGATTCCCAATAAGACTCCCCACTGGCACAGTTATAGAGCTGAGATCTCAGCTGAGTGGCCAAGCCAAGGCCTCCAGCAAGCTCTCTGTCCAACCAATGCTTTGTGTCCCTGCCCAAGAAGCTGACACATACACACTTTGAAGTTTGATTTACATACACACACACACACACAACTGGGAAAGACTGGCACAGGTTTACTAGCTGTGCCCCCTTTTGCCCAGACTATAATTTAGTTATCACTACCACCAGCAACTCCTTATCAGTTACTTTAAGGCCCTTAACAAAGGATGTCCAATCTTACTGTGCAATGTTACTATCAATACAAATGGTAGTTTGACCAAGATCAAGGCTATTAGGTGTGGCCCTCAGTGTTACCAAATAAATATGCAAGTATTCTCAGAACGTAAATATCTCTAGACAGATCAACCACAGTGAATGGTTTAAATATGTTTAATAATAAATAATAAAAGAACAAGAAAGTACTCAGTATATATTTACAGTGACAGTAGAGTACGGAATCACAGGAGATATTTAAGACAACATTGCAGGACAGTCTCAAATAAATAAAGAGAAACATCTATATTAAGCTTTGCTATGCTCCTGACTATATCTAAGAAATTACTGTAACCTAGAAACTTACTCAAAGCAAGGCAAGTGTGTGGTGAATGGATCTTCTGGTCAGGTCCAAGACAGACTACAGAATGCTGAATCTCTCTCAGAGAGTTCTCAAATTAATACCCTAAATATTACTGCTGGGATAGCTTGCAGAATGACATAATTTCTTGTCATCTGACAATATCCCAGGTAAAATTCTGACTGATAAAAGCTAGCGGTATTTAGGAATCACCTCTGAAAATATATTGACAAGGGCTTTCCCTCAGATCTTTGGCAAATGGTGGGAGTCATAAAACAATAAAACACTTCCAAGACAACACAGAAAGCTCCTTAGTTTTAGACTTTGTGTTTCCTTGCTGCACTGAAATTGAAAGACAACATCTTTTTTATGGCTTGGCCATAAAGTATTTTAATTTCAGCTATTTTTCAGAAGTTTTGCAAGTTAACTTCATGTATTCCAGTTTCCCTTGTTAAAATATATGCATTTAAACAGTTACAATAGTGTTTGTACATTTCTGTTCTATTCCTGTAGGGTACACTGTGGATACATTTCAAACAGTACTTTGTAAAATACCTCTTCAGCACATGTCTGCAAAAAACATCTTATATGACATACAGCTCTAATACATTTGTAACACAAACATCTTATATGAATCATGTTGATATTTACAAATGACATAACTAATTACAAAATTCCCGATAGCTGGGCTGGCAGTATCTCCTTTCATGACATTTCTTCCCCCCTCAAAGACTCAAGCTAACTTTTTCAAGTGACCCTTGAGAAATTTTGCTTGAGAGCGATGAGCCTATCTGGGAATACATGACGCCATTTGCTGTTTTGAGATCCCAGCTCTCTTTGCATTGCTGACCCCATTACAGTGTTGCACTGTCCTATCATATGCCTACCATCCTAGGCTCCACCATAGTAATTTGGGATTTTGATGGCTGGCTCCCTGTAGCCATGGATCCCCCTCAAACTCCTCTTGTCTCCTACTGCAAATACTTAGCACTAGGGTCTCCCTATCATAGTAAAGTTTCATGGTGTTAACATGGTAGGATTTATGTTCATGCCACCTGCCTAGTAGTTCTACTATGTAGTTAACAGCACTGACCTTCCTTACCACATTGAAGGGTCCCTCTCAAACAGCCTGCAGCTTGCTGTGACTGACAGGAATGAGAACCATAACATGCTGCCCTACAGCATACTCTCTAGCTCGAGCATCCCTGTCATACCAGACCTTTTTCTGCTGATGGGCTTCTACCAGGTTCTCCTGGGCTAAGCCCTTGAGTTCCCTGAACCTTGTCCTGAGGTTTAGGGCATATGCCACAACAGACTCCTTGTGAGATTTGCACTGTCCCTCCCACTCATCACGAATCAAATCTAGAGGTTCCTCTCACGCTATGCCCATACAGCAACTCAAAGGGTGAAAAACCTGTGGATTCCTGGGGCACCTCTCTGTAAGCAAACAACAGACAGGGCAAATATTTGTCCCAAACCATCTTAAACTAGTCTGCAAATGTCTGTATCATGGCCTTTAGTATAGGGTTTAATCTCTCCACCAGACCATTAGTCTGGGGATGGTAGGGGTGGTCTTTAGGTGCTTCAGCCTACAGTGCCTCCACAGACAAGCCAACAGGTTTGACATGAAATTGGCACCTCTGTCAGTCAGTATTTCTTTTGGGAATCCTACATGACTAAAATTCTCTAAGAAAGCATTTACTACCTTCTCTGCTGCAATGGAGAACAGGGCCACTGCCTCAGGGTATCTGCTTGCATAACCTACTACCACTAGGATATATTTCTTCCCTTGGGGTACTCAGAGGCCCCACAGTATCCATAGCTACCCTCTGAAATGGCTCCTAAATCACAGGCAAAGGCACCAAAGAAGCTTTAATCTTGTATCCTGCCTTGCATACCTTTTGGCACTGCTCACAGGTCCTGCAATACCCTGTTACATCCCTAGAAATCTCAGGTCAATAAAAGTTCTGCATAATTCGTCTCTTGTTATTCTTTATGCCCATATGGCCTGCAAAGGGAATATCATGGGCTTTGGCTAGAAGTGCCAGATGGTAGGCTTTGGGCACTACCAACTGCTGTATTCTTTCACCCTCTAGCCCTCCCTCAGGGGTCTAATGTCTATACAGTAACCTTTGTCGCAGTATAATCAGGCGCCTCTCTGGCTACCTCCTTAAAGCCCTGTAATGCAGGTTCTGAGAGCTGAGCCTGTCTCAACTCTCTCTTTGTAACCTTTCCCAGCTCCTCTTCCACAGGAAATCTGCTATTATCTGAAAAAGGTGCCTCATTGCCAGCCTGGGTCCTACTACTCACCTCTGCCCTTGCAGTCACTCTGTCAAAGGGAACATTAGTACCCACAAGCAACTGTGGCCCACCTTCAATCTCACTGTTACTGGGTAGCTCCCACCCTGAAGTAGCCATCTCACCAGTCCTGGCTTCAAGTGTGTGGTCTATCTGGTGCCCCCAGGCTACCAGACCCACATGCTTGTCTCCAAGCCTGACTGTGTATAGCTGCATGCACACAAGATACTCCATTATCAAAATCATTCCCTATCAGGACATCTGTAGGGATTGCCTCAAACACACATACTTGCTTGCTTCCTTTCCACCCTCCCAGTCAAGGTGAACCCTAGCCAAAGGTATTTGAAATGGGGACCCTTCTACATCTCTGACTGGAGAAGACTGCACAAGCAAGTAGTGCTCTTCTTTAACCATGGCAGGCCTCATAATGGTTAGGTTAGAGGCTGTGTCTCTCTTAGCAGAGGCCTGTTTTCCATCTAAGAAGACAGGATGCAACCTCTTATGGTTGTTTGGTACCCTTGATGTCTCCCAACAACTTACTGATGACATTCTGTTATTCCCACTTACTGGCTGTTCCACCCTTTGTTCCCCCCTTGCCTTCATGGACATCTATATGCTGCATGGACCCACTGGTTGCATTTAAAACATTTAACACTTGGTCCTGGCCCTGTACCTGAACTAGTGGCTTCACCTGCTACTGGCAGACTTTGCTGGGGCAATTTAGGCTGCCCACTATGGGTTACCTTAAACCCATGAGCAGCACTGGGTATCCCTTTCCTGTGCATTGATGCCCTGTTTGCTAGGTATAGGTCTCCCTTTTTCCCCAATTCATCTGCAGTATTATATCTCCTATCTGCTAACCAGATTTTCATGTCCTCGGCCAAAGTGGTTAGGGCTTGTTCCCTCACCAAAAGTCTGACAACTCTTCAAAAGTGGTGACCTGACACCTATTCACCAGCTATGAAAATAAGTGCTTAACTCAGTAATGTATTCACACACACTTTCATCTGCCATGGGTCTATGCTCACAAAACTTTGTTCTATAAGCTTCAGGTGTTAACTTAAAACACGCTAATACATTTTTTTAACAGTATTGTAATTTAAGCAATCAGTATCAGACAATTTAGAAATAGCAGTTACACCTTTACCATGGGGTAAGGGGATCAGAAACCATAACCAGAGCCCTCGGTCAACATTATAGTGTTTACAAACCTTTTAAAACGTATGAATTAAACTATCAAAATTATCACCCTCTGTAAATTGTGGAAGAAATGTACTGACTTCTGTTACTTCTGGGGTTTGGTTACTCCCTTCCCCATTACCTCCATGAACCTGGCGAAGAGTCAACATCTCCTTTTCTTGTTGCCTCTGCCTCTCATTTTCCTCAGCTTCCAGACATCTCAGTCTCCCTGCTGATTCTAATGCCATCTGCTTTTCCTTTTCTTCAGCCTCCAAATGCTGCCATCTCTCTGCTGATTCTAGTTCTAACTGTTTGGCCCCCAGTTCAAGTCTCTTTAACTCCAGATGGATTTTTAAGTCCTCTGAGGCAAAGTTGAACTGTCCATTTTCTGAGAGTTGTACATCCCCAAGGCCAGTCTGGTTGTCCTCCTAGTTGCTGGTCTGTGATGCAGATGATACTAATGCTGCAATCATTTCTGCTTTAGTCAGGTTGGCATACACCAATCCTTTGTCATCACATCTCAGTGAACTACCTCCTTCTCAGCTTGTCATACTCCTCTGCTGACATCCTTGCCTGCACTCCCTGACCAACTAAGCTAACAAAAAATGAAAGTATTGTGATATGAAACTCTGAATATTCACTGTTTGACTGACTGAGAATATAAACACCTTCTTTAGTGACCAGTGTTTACAGGCTACAGGAGTCCAATATCCATGGCACTAAATCCCAATATGTGGATATCCCACCACTGTCAACCAATAAATGAGACACACCACTACTGGACCACTGATGAAGGAGCCTCAGTCGTCACCACTGACACCAGTGGGGGATTCATACTAGGAGGATGATAGGTACACATACAGTATTTCCAGAAACAGCTCTCTGCATCAAGTGCAATTCCCCTTAAGAGCACATGGAGACCACAGTCAGTCCGGAGCTGGTTTCTCCCTCTTTCTCCAGATTCCCAATAAGACTCCCTACTGGCACAGCTATAGGGTTGAGATCTCAGCTGAGTGGATAAGCCAAGACCTCCATCACCCTCTCTGTCCAACCAGTACTCCGTGTCCCTGTCCAAGTAACTGACACATACACATGTTGAGATTTGATTTACACACACACACACACACACACACACACACACACACACACACACACACACACACACACACACACACACACACAAAACTGGGAAAGGCTGGCACAAGTTTACTAGCTTTGCCCCCTTTTGCCCAGACTATAATGTAGTTATCACTGCCACCAGCAACTCTTTATCAGCTACTTTAAGGCCCTTGACAAAGAGTGTCCAATCTTACTGTGTAATTTTACTATTAATACAAATGGTAGTTTGACCAAGAGCAAGGCTATTAGGAGTGGCCCACAGTTTCACCAAAAAAATATGCAAGTACTCTCAGAACTTAAATATCTCTAGACAGATCAGCCACAGCGAAAGGTTTAAATATGTTTAATAATAAATAATAAAAGAACAAGAAAATACCCAGTATATATTTACAGTAACAGCAGAATTCAAAATCATAGGAGATATTTAAAACAACATTGCAGGACAGTCTCAAATAAATAAAGAAAAACATCTAAATTAAGCTTTGCTATATTCCTGACTATATCTAAGAGAATTACTGTAACCTAGAAACTTAGTCAGAGCAAGGCAAGTGTGTGGTGAACTGATCTTCTGGTCAAGTCCAAGACAGACTACAGAATGCTGAATCTCTCTCAGAGCATTCTCAAATTAATATTTCAACTATTACTGCTGAGATAGCTTGCAGAATGACATAATTTCTTGTCATCTTACTCTATCCCAGGTAAAACTCCCACTGCTGAAAGCTAGCAGTATTTAGCATCCACCTGTGAAAAAAAAACATAGACAAGAGCTTTTCCTCAGATCATTGGCTAATGTTAGAAGTTATAAAACAATAAAACACTACCAAGACAATAAAGAAAGCTCCTTAGTTTTAGACACTGTGTCTCTTTGTTGCACTGAAACTTAAAGACAATATGTTTTTTATGGCCTAGCAAAAAAGTAATTTAATTTCAGCTATTCTTTCTGAACTTTTGAAAATAAACCTCCTGTATTCCAGTTTCCCATGTTAAAATATATACATTTAAGTAGTTTTGATAGTGTATGTACATTTCTGTTGTATTCCAGTAGGGTATACTTTGGATACAGTTCAAACAACACTTTGTAAAATACATCTTCAGCACACATCTGTACAAACCATCTTATATGACAGGCAGCTCTAATACATTTGTAACAGAAACATTTTATATGAATCGTGTAGATATTCACAAATGAGATATAATTATTTACAAACCCCAGGTAGCTGGGCTGTTAGTATCTCCTTTCATGACAATATCTTTTACACACAACCTTACTTGACCATTGGATTTCTGGATAGAGTTTATTGATCTCAGGATCCCTGAGTCTAGCTCTCCCCTGAGGTCAAATATGAGATTTATAGGTTCATGGATTCATAAGAGGTTACTAGGCCAATGGTCCTAGGCCCTTTACAAGCCTTGCCATGTTATAACTGTGTTCCCTAATTGACCTTGATTAGATGGTTATTATTCACAGATCAAAATTCCTGACAGCTCGGCTGGCAGTATTTCCTTTCATGACAATACCTATTACATACAACCTTACTTGACCACTGGATTTCTGGATGGAGTTTATTGATCTCAGCATACTTGAGTCCAGCTCTCTCCCTGAGGTCTAATCTGAGAGTTCTAGGTTCATAGGAAGTTACTAGGGTAATGGCCCTAGGGCCTTTTCAAGCCTAGCCATGTTATAACCATGTTCCCTAATTGACCTTGGTTAGATGGTCACTATTCACAGAGTGAGTCTATGCACAGCACTGACTGCCCTGTCTATGAGGGACATAGGTGCTACCCCCAGGGTCGTTGCTACATGGAAAACTAAGGCACCACAGTGTAGTTTTATACTACTGTCAAAGACATATTGTTTGTTTGTTTATTTCTCCTCTGCAGGAATGTCTTGATGGTTTTTCTACCCGCACACTACATAGGCCCAGTTTAAGTGGAAGTTCTGTGCTCGATTTGTCTTGCATGGATTGCTCAATCAGCCCAATAGTTACCTAATGGCGAGAGTTATGTTGTTGAGAACAGGTCAGCTTGCTGCCACTGAGGAATGGCCTACCCCTCCCTTAATTGAACAGCCCCCCTCCTTTATTGTGGACTTTGTAAGCTTCACTAAGTGCTGCACAGTGAAGGTAGCATACCATTGCTTGTTAAATTGGCTATGTACATATACATAGTGGCAGCTTGTGCTCCAGTGCTCATGCTCCATGGGTGATACAATTAGTGCTCTCCCTACCTCCAAGATGGGCAAGCCAGCAGCAGCTTGCTGTCATCTTTCCCTGCCAACCCCATTAGGTGCACAAGCTACTAATCAAACTAACATCACCTGGACTACAGTCAGGACTTTACTCCTCCAAGCCACTGAAGCTGGTTTGTCTGTTTATGTATGCATGTATACCTTATCCATTAAACCATCCCCACACATGCAGCATACTATGACTCAACAGCAGAATCCCATGGACAGTACTTCCCCAATGTTGTTATGATGAATGCTGTACTCTCTCCCAATGATTGCTGACCAAGATCATTGCAGCATCAATTCAGCCCCAACCCCCTTCCCTCAGGTTAGGTGAGCCATCATACTAGCAAAATGTTACTATTGTCCTATGCCATCTGCATGACATCTGGAGCCAGGATCACTGATCAGGCTAAGGTATCCGGAGCTCCACTCAGGGCTCCATCTATCTATGCTACACTCTTATTTTAATCTAAACACTTTACAAAGGTTTGGGCTTATTCATATTGATGATCATTTTAATCTTAATTTGACCCTACCTATGAAGAGTCATAACTAAATATTCAGAAAACAACAGCTAAATACTCATGCTTATACAGCACTCTAATTGAGCTAATAGTGTTAAAGACAAGACTCGAACAGCAAGTTAAATGCATAATGCACAGACTTCAATCATACATTTGCCATGCTGTAGACATCATGCTTTTGGTAGCATTAGGTCATGCTGTTCACCATATCAAGAATGGTATTCTGGTTTGTTACCTATAAAATTGTAAACTATGTTGTAGGTGGGTCAAAGTAACACCAGAATGGCAACTAGAAATTAACAAACTGGTAGGTTGGGTTGATCTGTCATGGTGGTGTGGCTCTCTCAAGTCATTTCTCTTTTCAATACCATTTATTGTTAGCAGGTTAGACTATATTTATTATTCCCCAGTGATCTGCAGACACCAGTCCACTGTACTGGTGTACAGGTTCCTTAGGGGAGGACTGGACCTGAGAGTCATCAATGCTTCTTATGTTGGCTGGATTGATTAGTTATTTTACCTCAGCTTTTTTGTATGTACCCAGTAGATGTATATTTGAAGGACATGCAGTGGTTTCAGTGCAGGACCACTGCTCTCCTCCAAAAGCAACATAATCTTGCAAACATCCCTTCCTCCAGTGACCAGGCATTTCACTTTCAGTCCCATTAGAAACAAGATTTGCCAACTGAGTTCAAGTAACATTGGTTATAGTTAGTGACTGATCCATCTATGCCAAGGAAACTGGCTATATAAGTGTAAATTTCAATGTAGGCAAACATAAATCCAGTCATAATGAAAGGTCTCTGTTCTGGAGAAATATGTGTAATTTTTGATTGCTGCTATGACAGCAAAATAAATATATATTATGGCTTTGTGTTACATTGCTGACCATGAACAGAAGTCATACGCCAGCCTCTAACAGAAACTGAGTACAAGTGCAATAGTATAGACTGTTGTTGTGCAAGGCCCATAAAATCTTAAATATTATTTCCCATATCCCAGATGCTATTACATAACCCCTACTAAAACTTAGAAAATTATACTGCATACTCCAGCTCAAAATTCAGCAAGTATTTCTATTTGTGCCTTAATAATATGCATGGATTTCAACAGTGAAGCTAGCTTAAACATTTTACCATGGTCAGTACAAGGAAGTTTAAAGGTAGCAATTTTTAATTGCTGTTATGTGCATTATGCACTGAACTTGCTGTTAGAGTCTTGTCTTTAATACTATTAGCTCAATTCGAGTGCTGTGTAAGAATACGTATTTAGGTGCTGTTTCCTGAATATTTAGTTATGACTCTTCATAGGTAGGGTTAAATTAAGAAAAGATCACTGTTCTGTAAAACTACATACAACTTTTACTTCTGATTTTATGCCAACTCAGTACAGATATATTCTGAAAGAATACTAAACTCTCAACATGAAAAGAATACTTGTACTTACCCCCAATGTATACTGTGTAGAATGTTACATAGACTGTCACTGGAAATGTATGTAAAATCTTACATGTGGTACCAATGTATCTCAAATGTTCTGTAAGCGTTCTTAGCAAAGCTTTTAATAAAATTATACTTGGATACTCAAGTAGAAAACTTAAGCAAATATTGTTCTTCCTATGTAAGCACTCAAATGCCATTGACCATGAAAGTTGGCTTGCTATAATGCCTTGGTCATTACAGGATGTTTTGGCAAGTGAATATTTTCAGTTACAAAAAAGTCACTATTCTAAAGACATACATATTTTCCTCTAATGTAATAGTCCTTCAAGACACATATATTACGGACATATACTGTACTCCTTACTTTGAACAGAAACTGTATGTCTATCCTTAATGGTAACCAAGTTTAATGCAGCTGTGCAGGGTGTGATTGGTGAGACTATCGAATTTCTGTGTATAACAAGCAATATTTCAAGAGCCGGATGATAGTTTGGAGTCAGCTTTCAGGTCCCCAATGTACGGACAGACTCCAAGACTATATTTTGGAATAGTTGGGCTAAACAAGGTGTGTAGTTTGAAATGGATGTGTGGGATTTAATGAAAAATGCAATGCATGACTAAAGCATAATCAAGGAAGGTCTCCAAGTTCAGGATTTTAGATGGTGGCAATATCTGCCAATAAGGGATGCAGTTCAAGTTCAAAACCTGCCAGAGGCAATGCTGATGGACAGTTTGCTTCACATATTAAGAAAAACAAAAGATTTAATAAGAAAAATATAAGTGAGGAGCTTAAGATAATTATTTTCTATCAAGAATGGGGTAAATTAGGTTAACAATGGGAAAATCAGATTGTAGCTAAATGAGATAAAGTCCTTTCCTGTATATCCAGATAAAGAAATTGTTTGGCTAAAAGAGAAAGCACTTTTCCTCAACTAAGAGAATACCAGGTATATTTCAATTTTCTATGTTTAAGGTGATATATATGTGGCAACATCCCACAATGAGATTGTTTAAAAGGGGTTGTTTGGTTTCAGAAGTAGATAATATACATATACTATGGGTCTGTTTGACTACTAAGGTGATAAGGGATGCAGTATTTAAAGCAACTGAATGGGCAACAAGAAAAAATTGAAGAGTTGCATTTTAGTTATAGCTTACTCAAAGAATAATACTAATACTGCAACTAGGCTTTGGGTCAGGACTGTAGGTTTCTCATTATTGGGCTTTATCATTGAAGTATAGAAAATTCCCCTGACTGAATGGTAATTAAAATTTATTTAGTAAATAGCTTGATTCACAAAGTGGTCCTCACTAGACACACACCAGACTGAATGGTAGGGTCATTGGTGAATTTTCTTAACTATGATTTCTTCACCAGCCTTCATATATTAAGAAATGCAAGTTATCTGAATGGGTAAAAGGATCCAGTCAAACTGCTCAGTCCCATCCAATGGTATAGATAGACCAGATAGCAGAGATAGTGTTTATATAAGAGACGCAATTTAAGCTCAATGTAAATTCAGGATTCCAATCAGAACCATAAAATGTATAATTGGGGGTTTAATACTTGTTACATTTTATACCTACTTATCTGTATTTGTGTAAAGATGGAAGGAGCAGGAGAAAATACAATATGTTATAATATGATAATTCAAGAAAAGATCCTTAAATTAGTAATAACTGAGAGATTATTGTAACTGTCTGACTTTTGATAATGGGCTGCCTACCGAGACAATATGGAATAGAAGTGTAATTAATACATTTATTTATGGGACTGTGGGGGAGGGAGGTATTGTAACTGTGAGACAGACAATGGATAAATATCTGCAAACTTAACCACAGCAGATTATGTCATTGTGATAACATGCATTTTAATGCACAAAATTGTATAACTGGGTATTATTCAAAAGTGGGAATCTTTAAGGATGAGATGTGCTTGAAAAAACTTATATGTTAGTGTTTAACAAAACTTTTAGAGAGAATTTATATACAAATACTGCAATACAGACTGCATCTATGACAGCTGTCTTTCTGTTAAGAACAGACATTTTGTCCTGGTCAGTACAGGAAATTTTGGTGATAGAATCATTCCAGTGACAAAAATATGATTTTTCGGGTGAATTACATATTATTTTTAGCTATGATGTAAAGCCAACTCATTGTATATATATCATTGTCTTATATTACATTCCACACCATAAACAAAAGTGCTATGCCAGCCCTTCACAAAATGTAAATATTACAATTATCGCACCCTGGTGCTCTTGTAGCCCTACTGGTGATACACAAAAATGAAATGATGTCTATGGAACATCATGACATTTTCTTTTTAGTGAAATTTGTACACAAAATAACTGGGAATTACATTACAAACTATATTAACATTAGAACACCAGTACACTTAATTTTACAATTCTTTATAACAACTTTCTATTTATGGTGTAACATTTTATCTGTTTTAAAACAACACTTTTTAGAGAATTGAATAACAGGTTTAATACAGCAATAACTGACTGCTGTGGTATATTGAAGATTTACCCTTGGTTGGTGTGGAAGACAACCGTGGGTAGGTCTACAATATACCACACCACAGAGACAGTTATTGCTATTATACAATGACATTATTTAAGAAAAAAAAAATAATTACTTTTCTTAAATAATGACTTTGTATAATGACACCGTGGTGGTCTTCCACTTTTCCCTTGATATCCTGGAGCATTGCTGATGTACTGCACATGCGTATATGACTTGCATTCCCACACTTTTGTAGTACACCAATGCAGTGTGAAGGAAGCAACAGAGAAAGGAATATCTCCATTGCCTTTTTTTAACAAAAAAAAAGGAAATGGAAAAGAAAGAAACCTAGAGGCGTTTAACATACTGGAGAAATAGGACACAGAAAATAAAAGGATAATGAGGTACATTTATTTAATGTTGTACACGCATCTGATTATCTTTTTATTTTTCTCTGTGCCATCTCTCTTGTTTATTTGGGTCTCCAGTTTTCTCAGTTTATTTAAAAAAAATGAAATAAAAGTACATTTTTTATTACATATATTAATGTAAAAAAGTCCAGGTGACCAGATTTTTTCCATTGTTATATGCTCGGATTTACAATGGTCACACTGGTTGGGCTGACCAATCAACGTGCTTCTTTTTGAATACTAATGGCTAGTCTTTGTATAATTCTGAAGTTTTAACATCATAATATACTTATGGTTTCATTTACATGTCTACCCTGACAGAAAAAATGATGTCAGGGCATTTGTGCAATGCAAAAAGTGACATTTATTATAGGAACCGGTGTATATTTTGCATATTCGTCTCTCTATATAGTATATTTAAAACAGAACAATTAAAACAATACATGTTAAAATATATTACATCCTTTCAACTATTTGCAATAGGCAATTAAAATTTATAATCAATAATTGACTGAGTTTACATTTAAGTACTAGTACAAGTGAAATTCTTCTAATGAAAGCTGGGAAGGCTTGTGCATGTAAAAGATTTCACTACTTCATTGTATATAGCAGTAACTAGTTACAGAACTTACCCTTCAGTCAAAACTGATAATATGAAAAATAAGTATAGAAACATGATCAGTTCTTGCAATATTGATGTTTTTATACAAAACCGTTAACTTACATCCATGTTTCTATGTCTTTTTGTTTTTTTGCATCCTAACAGTTGTACTTTCTTTTATATGCACTTAACAAAACAGTACTTCTTAACTCCCTGCAGCACAAAGACAAAATCCACACCATTCTGTTGGCATAGGATAATATATTTATTTATCACTGGGGGCCAGACCTTTACTTCCAACAGTCCCTCTATATGCAGCATCTAAAGGGTGTAGTTAACAGGCCACGTGTCTTATGTCCAGCTGACAGCCCCAGAATCCCATGGCTAATTACTTTTCCCCAACTTTTCCTCACTATGACTTCTGACATCTGTCTCCTCCCTATACTTTTCCATCCCCCTAAGAACCTTTTCACCAATGCTTTATACTCCCTCTCTAAATTATAATTCTAACTCACATTCCCCACACTCATGGCATACTTCTGATTTTACTAACCTGTCCAACTAAAACTGTCTTCCTAATTGTCTCTATCCCGCCTTCTTTCTAAACTTTTGCAGTCTTCCTCATCACATACCCTGCCATGGGTGTCATTAACTCCATCTAATCGGCTGCTTGTCGATGGATTGACTGTCTGTGAAATGTTATTCATTGTTCTTTTAACAAAATTTTAAAGTTGCTAATGGATGGAACATTGAATGCATATAGATAAAGAAACTATTGGTTTGGGAAGTTAATGACAAAACTTTCAGATATTCTGAATGTTTTAGCATTAGGAGGTGGGAGTGTTTGTGTGAGCATAGGTGGGTTAGAATTATGTTGAGTGTAAAATACAGGGATGGATTTAATGTAGTGTATGTGTGTGTGTGTGTGTGTGTGTGTGTGTGTGTGTGTGTGTGTGTGTGTGCGCACACGTCTGAGCTACACCATTTTACTAATGCCTGCCAATCCTACCCCTATCCCTAACCCTAATCCTGTACCATTCCTGTAAAAATACTTCCACAACACTACCACCATTCGGACAAATTTTTTTTGAATGTGTATTACGGATTTGGTGGTCATTTCCCAAGGGGAAACT
Source organism: Protopterus annectens (assembly GCF_019279795.1). Lineage (NCBI taxonomy): Eukaryota > Metazoa > Chordata > Ceratodontiformes > Protopteridae > Protopterus > Protopterus annectens. The sequence continues at coordinate 334,588,173 of NC_056728.1, read as the reverse complement.
ATTTTTTCTGCAATTTTTTTTAAACTTGTTATTTAATTGTGTGTATGTGTGTGTGTGTGTGTTTTGATTTTTGAAAAACTGACATCTATCAGTTCTATGTCAATGCTCTTGCATTTCAGTAACTCAGTATATACAGCCTACCACATACTGTAATTCAGCTCCTTTCAACCACATCCATCTAGATTCTCTTGCTCATCTTAAAATGTCCAGTCTTCTACGTCCTTTCTGTAAACTTCTCACCAAGCCTAAACCATATCCCTCCAGAAAACTCTCACTTTATTGTAGGTATATTATATGTGCAAATTATCATTTCCATCCTCCCTACACATTCAACAAATGGCTTCTTCTCACCAGTATTTTTATTAAACTTCATAGGCATCCTGTACTACCATTGCAGTAATCTTAACTGCATATCAAACCCTGGGTCCATTGGGTCTTCCCTCATTCCCCTGTTTACCACTCTCCAGCTCCCTTGCCACACCCCATGCCCATTCCCAGCTTTACTTTCTTTGATCTGTCTCTTACTTATCTCTGCCTCTACCCATTCCTCATCAAGCCCTGTTATATTAATATACTTTTTCTCTTCTTGCCCATAATCTAGTTTTGCTTGTATATGTTTGTTGCTATCCATATTAATTATTTTCCACTGATTTGCCTTTTTTTCTTGCAGTTCAGCCACAAATGTATTATAAGTCAAATGATCTCCTTTCTCCAGTCATATTTGTATTCTTAACTAGTGAAACTCCAAAAACTTTCTCTTTCAGCTGTGTCACTTAGTGTCCCAACTCAGCACAGTCCATTGTACTCCCTCATCCTCAGTGTTTCACCTAATGTTCAAAGCATTGCCTCCCTCAAGAACTTGATCTATTCTATTACAATGAGACTCAGCTAGTTGCAGTGTATCCCATCCTCCTGTTAATGTGTTTCTCTGTCTGCATTACATGTCATCCTCCTAATCCAGGTCTCATCATTCATCCTCTGTTCTTTCCACTACATCATCTTAATTTATTATCATTGATACCCCATATCCTTTGGTGATATTTGCCTCAGAAAGATATCATTCCTAGTCCTACATACCCCAGCTCACTAACTGCACAATTACTTTATGTGTGCTGCCACTGTGCATTAATAGATATAGTACTAGTAATATTAACATTATTTGAACCACCTCAATACCTCTATTATACCCCCTAACATGGCTATCTTCCTAGATCATCTATCTTTCATCTATCCCATCCTTCCATTTAACCTTCACCAATCCAATCTTTTCTGAATGATCTCCAGAAGTGTTTGCATTCTTTCAACCTTAGGTTTTTCTTCCATTCCACAGAGCATGATATGCCCACTTGGAAGTGTTCTCATCACCTTCCCATTACAGCCCAGAAATTCTGAGGGTAAAAAAAGAACCCTGAATCCTCATTAAACCCACTACTATTTCCCAACCGGCCCTGAATGACATTCTCAACACAAACACAGATTGTAAGTCAAATGATCTTCTTTCTCCAGTCATATTTGTATTCTTAACTACTGAAACTCCAAAAACCTTTCTCTTTCAGCTGTCACTTAGTGTCCCAGCTCAGCACAGTCCATTGTACTCCCTCATTCTCAGTTTTTTGCCTTATGTTCAAAGCATTGCCTCCCTCAAGAACTTGATCTATTCTATTACAATGAGACTCAGCTAATTGCAGTGTATCCCACCCTCAGAATTCCATGATGCATTATCAAAACATGGAGAAAATCTACAAACTAAAAGCATACTATAATTCTCAATTTTTCATAATGGAAAGGAAAAATGTACAGTATTATGTAACACTATTTCTGAAATCAAAACTTCCATCTAACTATATACAGGGAAGCTAATATATTACACACACATATTCCACAACAATATGACACTTGCTGTTCATCGTCACCATCATCATCATCAACAACCCCTTTTTCCCATTTTCAAAATCGAGCCAGGAATTCATGTCAACCTCTGTTATCTCTATTGATTCAATGCAACTCTCCTACCTTCTTCAACAGTCATGCCTGACTGTTACAGATCTTCTCTGGCACAATCCATCTCTTTTCTGGATGTTCTCATTTCTTCTTGCTTTCTTCCTAACTGTCCCAAATCTTCATCATGCAATTGTCTTCTGCTTTCCTACACATGTACCCAAACCACTGTAATTTCTTCTCTTTGACCTTCTCTGCAAATGGAGCTACTGGGGCTTCTGCTCTGATACCCTCATTTCTCCAGCTGTCAAACATTGTGCATCCTACCACCCATCTAAGGCACTTTATCTCTGTCACTTCTAACTTCCTCAACTGCTCTTTCTTCACTACCAGGTTTCTGCACCATACAGTAGTGCTGGTTACATCACTGTTTTGTATGCCTTACTTTTCAGCTTCTTTGATATTCTTCTGTTATACAGTACCCCTCACAATCTGTGCCCATTGGCTGTAGCCCCTCTGATTCTGATTTTGGCCTCCTCATTCAGATTTCCCTTCTCCTAAACTACTCCTGCCAAGTACTTCAAGCTGTTAATCAGTTCCATTATTTTTCCTTCTATCTCAGTTCTCAGCTTCTTCTGATTTCCCTGTGTGCAATCATTATAGCTGACTTATATGCACTCAGTTTCATCTAATTTGTCTTTAGTATTACATTCCAGTCCCCATCCTTTGCTCAAGTTCTTGTTCAGAGAATGCCTATAATGCCACATTGTCTATATAAAGCAACTTTGTTGATCAGTCCACCACTCATATGAACAGCAATGGGCTCAGAGCTGAACTCTGATGCACACCTACTGCAACTGGGAAAACCTCTGTGAGTCAAAACACTGTTAGAATCTGTGACATTGGGTCCTTGTACATAGCCTGCACTAATTCTACCAAAGTTTCTTGGACTTCAAATTGTCACTGGACTGCTCTAATCAGCTTTCTTGGGATCTTGTCATATGCTTTCTCTGTGTGTAGGAATTGCCAGTTGAGCCCTTTCCTCGTCTCTAGTTTCTTCACAACTATCTGTCTCATTGCAAACATCAGGTCAGTTGTTTTACTTCCTGATCTGAATCCAAACTGATCTGAATCCAAAGCACTTGTCTTCCATCATGCCATTAATTTCACCATAAAATCACATAACTCTCATTCACAATACACTTTAATAAATCTTCACAATCTCAAAGTTACAACAGTCCATCTGTGCTGATCCTCCTGGTTCTGACCTTCTTGTCCCATTTTCCCATGGGCATCTACTATCAAAAGAATCCTCTGTTTTTTTTCTGTTATATCCCACCATTATTTCTGTTGTTTTTTTGTTTTTTTTTCCTTCAGGGAAAATCTATCCCAGACACCTTCTTGCACAGGCATTACACTAGCCAACTTACCTGGGACAATCTATGGTCCTTGTCCCTCCCCCTTTGTAGAAATGTGTATGTCCTGCACCACACTTTCTTTTTTACTATACAGCTGCATTGCAGTAACCTGCACTCTCACCTCTGGTGGAGAACTTCAAACTACTGCAGAGTGTTATCCACCTCCAGTGTTACTTTTCCATTCACTTTGTCAGTTATTGTCACTTTGAATTCTTCCCATTAACATTTTGGCTGTAGACCTTTATTACCTCTTCCAGTGCACTTTAGCAGTACTGTGCCTTGTGAAAAGAACTTTGTCTTTTCATTGTAAACTAACCTCACAATAGCTCCCTCTCTAATAGGTTAAAAATCACTGGAATATGTCTGAACCTTAAACTGAGGCATAACAACAGAAAACTCCTCCATTATTTTTATCTGTTAGACAACTACGAGGAGAACTTTTGAATACTATCTAATTGTTCTTTTTTTGTTTGAAACTATAGCATTTGATAATAAACTCCCCCCATGTTTTCAAGATGCTTGTCCAAATCTCTGAATTCTGTCTCTCTGATAATAGAACTCTGGAACATCCTTAACAAGCGTGGTCACTGTCCACCCAATTCTCCATGAATTGTATAGAGTCTGACTGATACACTCCTTTCATATGCACATTGCTAACATTCTGTCTAATGTAGTGATACTTCAAATCTTCATTCCAACTGATTAGTGCTCTCAACATTTCTAACTCTACTCAGTTCACATACCTACAACTTATCAGTTTCTGGTATTGTGGCTGCAACCTTTTTATTACCAGAAAATTATGATTTTTTTTCAGCCTACTCTTTGTTCTCACCACAGCAACTTCCTATCACATAGCCCCCAAATTGAGTATCAAAGTATTCAGTTTCCTATAATTCTGTCCCATTTTTTTAAACATCTTCACTTTCCAATCCTTCAAATTAGCACACGCCATACCTCGCAACCGTACAGATTTTTGGAGAATGGCCAGATTTTTGCCTCATATTATTGGTCTGTTCCTCATAAAAATTGTGTTTTTAGGCAAATCACTAGAATGATCTAAGGATTAAACTCATTACATAATGACATACATTTGAGTTTCAGAATTCATATCCTTCAGAAAATTCATGATAACAAAAATCCTGGTATTCTAGCAACTTTCTACATTTATAAAGCAATATTTAAAATATGTCACTATTTTTGGACCTTTGTCCCTCCCTTATGTCCAGCTTTGTCCAGATTTATTCAGCCAAGAGGCTGAGAGGTATGGCACAGTCTAAGGATTCATCTTCTAAACTTGAGATTCAGTGGTTTATTTCTCATAATATCTCCCTGTACCTTACAAAATATGAAATTACTGTACTTGGCAGGAACTGTGAAAGTGCTTGAAACTGACATAGTTGTTCAGGATAAATAACACCCCCCAAGCATACTATTAAATTGTTCAACACATGAATTAAAAGATGCTGACCAAGAAATTCAATTTTCTAGTGTATTAATCTCACGTGTATTTCACTGTCCATAAAAAGTCATTCATCAAATACATATATTCTTGTCACTTCTTAACTGAAACTGGATAAGTGTTACTGTACATAGGCAGTTTGAGAACACACAGTCCTCTGGATACAACTCCCATTGATAAGTCCACCTGAAAACTCACATATACATATACTCAAATTGAACTTAAAGAAGTGGCTAAAACTAAATTTAAAGAACGTTAAATGTAATATTAAAATACTAGGTTGTTCTTACAAACTATAAAAATATAGGCAATATGCCAAAAATTCTACACAGAAGTAAGACTGTAAAAGAGCAGCTGCATTATAAACATCTATGTTACAGGGCAATTACTGATGTCAAGACTAGCTGCTCTGCTCAGTGTTAAAAATGTCTATTTGTCTCAAAATATTAATAGTGCTAACACATTTATACATCTGGTGGCTTGTAAGAAATAGACTTTTAAATATTTTACTTCATGTATATCTGAGCATATAGTCTATTTACATGTAATAAGTGTTTATGATTCTATGTGGGATAAAGTAAAAGAAAACGATGTATTTCTGCACACATATTTCTGATATAATGAGGAAAGTTAATATTAATGCTTTATCAAAACATATTATTGATACGGGCATAGATTTATTTTTAGATTAATGCAAATTAATGTTTCATTAAGAATTGGCAATGTACACACTATTACTAAGTGTGCCAAGTATAAATGGATTTTATTATTTTGGGCTTGTTTATTTCCAGGCTTCAATGCAACTATTAGTATAAACATGTGATAAAATAAAAATCATTACAGATTTGATATACTTTTACAAAAAATCTTTTAAAACTTCTTAAGTCTTCTTGACTGTTAAATTAATTAATTATGTAAGTGTTTAATTGATTAACTGTTGAATATAGTGTGTAAATATAAGTTTGCATATTTGAAATGATGAGTTTACACACTGATAAAGAGCATTTTGCTTGAAATATTTGTGGATTATTAAAAATTCTGAAGTGGCTCATTTTTACTATCCATGTGTTTTGTTTTGTATTATTAATATGCAATAATAATCATTTTAACAGTTATCTGTCACCATACAATATATACAATGAATAATATGAACTGTTTGCAAAATGTAACTAATCAAATGGCAAACCACTCTTGTATTCCCACTGGGATATATTTCCATCTGTTGGAATTAAATTCACTTCCATGGATCTGTCGTGTTTCTTCATATATCTAACACTGTTAAATAAAAATATGTTTTGTTTCAGCACTACCTCAGTTAACTTTAGAAAGATACATTTCAGAACTGTTCCTGTCTTAATGTTTCCTTAACTATTTCTTTAACACAGCCAAACCTAACTCATTCTCACTGTTTTTATAAAGTAATGTTATAAAAGCAGCCACTATGATAATTTTTGATTCATAAGGACCTACATAGTTATGTGATAAAACCAAATGCTCTTCATGTACAATAGTGCTTTCACCACAAATATTCAGCCAGTGTAGAAGAACATTCTGTTAAGTATCCATAAAAAATTATTAAGGGATGCATACATCAGATATCTTGAAAAAGCACTTCAAAGAAATGAATGCGAGAAATGAGTGCTCATTCCGATAATGAACTTTAGTTTTACACTGTATACACTGTACGTTGTACTACTTCAGCAGACTCAGGTTTTTTTACATATTTTTATGTTAGCTTGCTTTTTGGTCTTTTGGAGTCTTATTAAATGAATATATTGTCATGAACGAAAGTCTGTTAACATCTACAGTAAGTATTAATAGATTTATAATACACTGTCAGTCTTGAAAACTAGGACATGGGCTATGCCTTGATTTCTTTAGACACACACACACACACACACACACACACACACACACACACACACACACACACACACACACACACATGTGAAAGTGTACGCAAACACACATTCACATTACACATGGCAATTTAGATGTATGTTTTCTTGTAACAAAGAGATAGCAGTATTTAGTTATTTAAGCAATAACTGATGAGTGGGTGTGGGTATATTGAGGATTTACCCATGGTTGGCATGGTTTGGTCATGAAGCTGAATCTCGCATGATTAAACAAAGTCTGCTGTGGGTAAATCCTCATATACCCACATCCATGAGTCAATTATTACTATTATACAATGACATAGTTTAAGAAAGAAATAGCTTACTTTTTTCAAATAATGTCTTTGTATAATGGCGCTGCAGTATTCCTCCATGTTGTTTTCTCATTCTTTTGTTTGTTGAAGTATTGCCTTGCATATGGGACTTACATTCCCACACTTGCATAGTACATCAGGGCTGTTGAAAACAAGCAACAGAGAAAGGAAGATCAGTGTTGCCTTTTTTTAACTATTAAACCTGGGCAGTTTAGAGATATCAGACAGGCAGAAATACAAGGAAAATCAGGTGCATTTCTTTAGTTTTGCAGAATGTACCTGATCTTCCTTGTATTTGCTCTGCCATTTGTACATACCTCTCAATCTCTTTTTGCTCAAAAAATGTATTTGCTATTTATTTACTGACATTTGTTTGCTGGGAAAGTCTACTGGGCCATAAAGACCCATTTTCAGTGGAGGCCTGGGGAGAAAAGCTCCATAAAACAACAAATAATCGACAGTATAATCAATGTGAAAAATTACAGACATATAATATTATACAGATAATCTAAGTTTACATGAAAAAATGCAAAGGAAAAACATTAAAAATGCATTGTTAGGATTAAAGAAAGTTAAAAGGAAAAAGAGACTAATATGCAAGAATTGTATTGTAGCTGTAGTTATGTTATCAGAAGAAAATTGATAAAAAATAAGGGAATTGAGTAAATATGTGAAGAAATGTGCACAAAGCCTTAAATAATTGGAGACAATGGCTCCCAAATAGGGTCCAGTTCTAAATGTTGCTCTTATAAACTTAAAAAGCTACTAGAATAATACGATTTTTGTTCTGAGACTGAACTATATGTCATTATCTTGTAACTTCACTCCTCAGTGATTTGTTGGAAAACCACAAATTTTATGCGGAACAAACCAAAAATATGAGGCAAAAATCTGGACATTCTGTGAAAATCTGGACAGTTAAGACATATACCTCTATAGCATATACTAATAGAAGAAAGTCTGGCTGCTCAATGATATGCCAGTAACCAGACATTTTTCTATTGGTATATGATCAGTATACAACAGACACTCTGGTTGGGCTGACAAATTAGTGTGCACATTTTTGAATAGTAATAAGCTATCATTGTATAATTTTTATCCAGTCTACTCCTCAATGTATCTATTTTATTGCTAAGTACCCTTTGATGATTGACTGTAATCAAGTGAAAGAAATCATCTGTCTCTCTCTGTCTCTCACATACACACATATGCATACATGTGCATGTGTATACCCCCACACCAACAAGCACACACACACACACACACACACACACACACACACACACTACTTTTTTAGTATCAGCTTTACACACACACACACACACACACACATACACACACACACACACACACTACTTTTTTAGTATCAGCTTTACACACACACACACACACACACACACACACACACACACACACACACACACACACACACACACTCACAGTATTTTATTAGAATCAGCTTCTCATGGTGAGCAGTACTATGGCATAGATGCTACAGTGTAAATTGTGTCCTTTGTCTCTGTCAGGGAGAGAAAGCCTACTGGGTTTCCACTAAGACGTATATGATAGTTTTGGCTCTGGCTTTATTTTGCCTTATCAGTCTTCTCTTGTTGTCACAGGCATTCTGTCTTATTTCTCATTTTTGCAAACATAAAACAATGGATAAATATCTCTTTGTGCAGTGTATACTTTCAGCATTACACAAATACTTATTTTGCCTAATTTCATATGGGGGCAGCGTTTGCTGTTTAGTATTTACCCCCCCCCCGAGTATATTATTCTATTAGCCTTGCCTATATGTTTGTCTTGTACCCTGATTGTAATTCTTCATCGATTACAATACTTAGAAAATGCAAATGTAGAACACAAGTGAACCAGAACAAAACGGCTACTTCAGTCACTATTTCCACAGAATCAAAATCAGTCCAGGATAAAGCAAACTTCTTCTTTATTCCATAAAACAGAGAACAACGAAATGAGCGCTTTCACGTATTTATAATACGCTTCATCAGATTTCAATGTACATTGAAGCAGCTCAGTTTAAATAGTACACTACATTCCTTTAATTGATGCAATTAACTTGCTAATTAAAAACACCTATCTCTGTCAAGCAGCATAGCTGTCTCTTAAAGTCACAATGAATCTATACTTAATCTAAGATATCAGTTTGTCTCTATTCTACAATGTTATATATCAAATATATATATATATAGATTACTTATATATATATAAAACAACATTGGTCATATTAAATTGAATAGAGTGCAATGAAGTAAAATAAATAAACATTAAAATGGAATAAAACAAAACCAGAAACAAAAAAGAAAAAGAATAAGATAGTCTAGCAAAAATGTATGCATCAGTAAACCTCAAAGTATTTCTCCACATAACTAGCCCTTAACCCAAGTCAGAAGCCTCATTAACTGACACTTTATTTTGTCTACTTCTTTTATATTTTGCATAACCAATAATATACACATATTAATTCCTGTTTGTCAATAATATAAAAAGTAATAAATAAATCAATAGATATATAGATAAATAAGAATATATACATATATACATATATACATATAAGTATATATATACACATATATACATGCATACATAAATAGATACCCACATATAAAAATCAATATATTATTACAATAAAGTGCATAGTGCTCTATGTTGTTCCTTACTGAGATCTATATCATGGCAGGTCCAAATTGCCCTCTATCTCTTCAGCTTCTTATTGTATATCTTATGAACATATATTGATACCTGACAGACATGTATATATCAACTCATATATAGACCAATAAATATACATACTAGTAAATACATGAGTAAATCAATAAACAAATAGATGTATAAATATATGAATATAAATATAAATAAATAGCAATATATATCAACTAACTATTATTACATAAAGTGCTAAGTGCATATGGGCTAAACCATTGCCAATAGCCCTAAAACCATGTATACATACAATGAAAAATGTTGATAAAGTATCTTATATAAATAGATATAGAAATACATATATGTAAATATATATAAATACCTATATGTATAAAAATAAATAAAAGAATGTATATATAAAATAAATAAATTTATTATATCATGATGCTACAATGTGAATGTGGACATAGGTCTATATCAAAGGTAAATACGCAAAATATTAAGTTCATTGTGTCATTGATGCTACAATGTTAATATAAATACAATTCATTAGATACCACACCATAAAATTCATATGAAAACATGTATGCATATAACATCAACCCATAACCACAAATGAGTGAATTTCCTATATATCATCACACATAGTCTACATTGACCAACATGTGCAAACCAACCTATCTATCCTTTGTACTGATCTTATCTTAACATAGGTCTCATAGGAACATACTGATTTAGACCAGGTGGATAATGTGCTCTCATCCTTAAAATCCAATGTAGTTCCCTTTGTTCAAGGATATTCACTATCTCTCCTCCATTTCTATCTTTTTCAATTATTTGTAATATCCTAAACCTAAAGCTGTGTGATGTATATTGCTTTATGTGCTTGGCCAGCGCATTGGTTTCATTATTTTTCTTAATGTCATATATGTGATTGTATATTCTCTTTCTGAATTCTCTCTTTGTGAGTCCTATATGGAATGCTGTGCAGCTCTCACATGTTGCTAAGTAGATGGCGTTGCAAGTATTACAAGAGGCATAGAAACTGGGTTTAAACTCATATTTCAGAGTTGGATGCATAAACTCCTGGACCCTTGTAATGAACTGACACATATTACACTGATTACATGCAAAAGTTCCTTTGATATTTGATTCTGGAACTAAATGCATCTCTTTCTTATGTGTCTTACATAACAACCTTTTCAGATTTTTGTTATTTCTATAAATAAATCTTGGTGTTTCTCCTACTAATTTTGTTGTTCTCTCATCTACCGTCAATACCGGCCAATGCTGTTCTATAATTTGTGTAATTTTCTTATTGTCATTAGTGTATGTGGTCAAGAACTGCATCCTTTCTTGAAATTTGAAACTTGATCTCTTCCTACCATTATTGTAAAATCTCCAACCACACCTCTCCAATAATGGCCTATCCATATCCTTAAGTATTTGATCTTTTATCTCCCTCACCATTTTCTTATCATATCCCCTTTCCAGGAACAATTGTTCCATTACCTGTGCCTCTGTCATGAGATCTGTCTGTCTTTTGCACAGTTTATTAAGTCTAGTAAACTGACTTTTTACTATGCCTCTAAAGACATGCCTGGGGTGCATGCTATCATAGCTGAGCAAAGCATTCTTCCAGCAACTTTTCCTATGGATGCTAGATATGATTTTCCCCTCTTCTATCTTTAGATTAAGATCCAAAAAATTGATTTCAGTAGAGGAGGCTTCCATAGTGAATCTTAGGAAACTTGTAGTGCTTTCCATATGCTGTAACAAACTGGAGAACTGCTCCCCCGTACCCTCCCATATGATTATGATGTCATCTACAAATCTAGAATATAAAACAATGTTCTTAAACATGTGATGATTGAACAAATGTTCTCTTTCCCACCAATTCACAACCAAGTTAGCGTAGGTGTTAGCGCAGGGTGTGCCCATGGCAACACCCCACTTCTGTAGATAGACATGTTTTTTTTTTTTTTTTTTTTTTTTTTTTTAATACTTAGAAAAGGAAGCTCATTACAGCTGAAGTCCCTGCTTTTGTCAACATTCTCTTTAAAACTGACAAGAAATCAGGATATCACCTCTGATAATGGTTTGACCTAAACAACTAACAACTGCATTGAGTCACACAGTATAAAGGTCATGGACTGGTTAGGCATAAGGTGTTACCAAATGTAAAGGTATAAAGCCAGTGTTGTTAATGAGCAGTATATCTCTCATTTTGGGATTCGTTTCATTTAACTAGATTAGGTAATTAGTTTATTGGTACACTGTACTGATGTGATATTTAACTGTAAACTGCTTTAGTGGTCAGAAAGTTTTTAATTTAGTGTTAAAACTTTAAGATGTTTACAATTACAGAATTAAAAAAACTGTAGGAAAACTGAATTATCTTGTTACTAGGTATGAAACAAGTCTACTGAATGCTGTACTTCCTTAGCACTTATTTTAAAAGGGTTAAATCCGACCTCAGATAAAGAAGGATACTTATGGTCAGTAAGGGAAAAATCATGCCCTCTTTGATACTATGGTACTTTAGAACTGCTAGCAACTGTATTGCATAAATAACACAGTTAATATTTAAACACCTACAGAGCCCCGAGAAAATACTGACAATTTCTGAACCCCCACTGTGTAGACAAGACAATAATGGTTCTCCACAATTAGATTTGTTTAACATTCT